>NC_084628.1:18725413-18827913 GCF_033978795.1 Nerophis ophidion
GATCTTTTGAGGGTTAAACATTTTTGGGTCATATCTTGTGTGACGTTCTTTTTAAAAATGTTTTAAGTATGTTGGTATTCCCTTTTCTGTCCTTCAGTCATTTCTATCAAAAGCAGTGCTAACATAGGCGGCAGCCCTTTTAGACAAAATGAGACAAATTATCTCCTCACATCAGCTGATGGACATCCGCTCCATTAGCGACACGCCTCCCCCTACCTCCCACTACACACACAGCAGTTTGCCTTGGACAGCTTGTGGAAAAGAGCGATGACCTCTGCCTTCTTGTCACTATGAAATGCTCTCTGTTCACTGCTCGGACTGACACCATTGCTTGAACAGCAGATTAATCGCACTCATCTGCTGCTTATTAGAGCGTGCGCTAGGCAGGACGTCTAGTTAGACACACAATGATGCCAGGACAGCCTGGTCATTTTAGCGAGCCACCCAGAGTCCCCACACTGTTAAAGCCGCAACACAAAAGTTATTAGCCTCTGCTGTCATTCCAAATGTTCCACACTCCCTCTGTTGGACTCTCCTGCTGAACTAATGTTCTTCTTTGTATTTGACATGCTGGCTTTTGTCAATCAATGGTAATGTATTTTGAAAACCGGTGTAAATAAAAATGTCATTTTTCACCACAGGCGGTCCTTTTTGAACAATGCTCTGCGTTACGACTCACTCCCATAAATGATTCCCTTTGTACAAAAAGAGAACTACTGCATTTTCCGGACTAAAGAGCGCACCCAAAAAATATTAGAAGAAAATATGTTTTTTGGTTATTAGCAGCACCGGACTGTAAGCCACAGATATATATAAAATATAAATGGAATACAATGATTTGCAAATCATTTTCAACCCATGTTCAGTTGAATATGCTACAAAGACAACATATTTGATGTTCAAACTGATAAACATTTTTACTTTGCAAATAATCATTACTTTTGAATTTGATGTCAGCAACACGTGACAAAGAAGTTGGGAAAAGGGGCAATAAATACTGACAAAGTTGAAGAATGCTCATCAAACACTTATTTGGAACATCCCACAGGTGGGTGCCATGATTGGGTATAAAAACAGCTTCCCAAAAAATGCTCAGTCTTTCACAAGAAAGGATGGAGCGAGGTGCACCTCTTTGTCCACAACTGCTTGAGCAATAGTCAAACAGTTTAAGAACAACGTTTCTCAAAGTGCAATTGCAAGAAATTTAGGGATTTCAACATCTACGGTCCATAATATCATCAAAAGATTCAGAGAATCTGGAGAAATCACTCCACATAAGCGGCATTGCCGTAAACCAACATTGAATGACCGTGACCTTCGATCACTGACGGCACTGTATCAAAAACCGACATCAATCTCTAAAGGATGTCACCACATGTTCTTAGGAACACTTCAGAAAACCACTGTCACTAAATACAGTTGGTCGCTACATCTGTAAGTGCAAGTAAAACCTCTACTATGCAAAGCGAAAGCCATTTATCAACATCCAGAAACTCAGCCGGCTTCTCTGGACCCGAGATCATCTAAGATGGACTGATGCAAAGTGGAAAAGTGTTCTGTGGTCTGACGAGTCCAAATTTCAAATTGTTGTTGGAAATATTTGACATTGTGTCATCCGGACCAAAAGGGAAGCGTACCATCCAGACTGTTATCGACGCAAAGTTCAAAAGCCAGCATCTGTGATGGTATGGGGGTGCATTAGTGCCCAAGGCATGTCTAACTTACACATCTGTGAAGGCACCATTAATGCTGAAAGGTACATACAGGTTTTGGAACAACATATGCTGCCATCTAAGCGCCTTATTTTCCATGTACGCCCCTGCTTATTTCAGCAAGACGATGCCAAGCCACATTCAGCACGTGTTACAACAGCGTGGCTTCTTAAAAAAGGGTGCGGGTACTTTCCTGGCCCGCCTGCAGTCCAGAACTGTCCCCCATCGAAAATGTGTGGCGCATTATGAAGCATAAAATACAACAGCGGAGACCCCGGACTGTTGAACGAATGAAACTCTACATAAAACAAGAATTGGAAAGAATTCCACTTTCAAAGCTTCAACTATTAGTTTCCACAGTTCCCAAACGTTTGAGTGTTGTTAAAAGAAAAGGTGATGTAACAAAGTGAGGAACATGCCCTTTCCCAACTACTTTGGCACATGTTGCAGCCATCAAATTCGAAGTTAATTATTATTTGCAAAAAAACACAACGTTTATGAGATTGATCAAATATCTTGTCTTTGTAGTGCATTCAATCTGAAACGGGCTATAAAGGATTTGCAAATCATTGTATTCCGTTTATATTTACATCTAACACAATTTCCCAACTCATATGGAAACGGGGTTTGTACGTTGTGAAAGGAATTATTTAGACAAATATTTTTGTCATACGGCAGCAAAACGGCTGATCAAACAAAACAGAAGTCATTGCCATGGACCCACTAGCTGCTGTAGCTAGCTCTCCCATCAGCTAAACCGACTCAATAACTCCACAGTGACATTTTGGTGAATTTACGAAACTAAAACGATTATTAAAAAAAATAATAATAATAAAACACCAATGTACAAAACCAGTTAAGTTGGCACGCTGTTTTTCGTAAATAAAAGCAGAATACAATGATTCGCAAATCCTTTTCAACTTGTATTCAATTGAATAGAGCGCAAAGACAACATATTTAATGTTTGAACTGAGAAACACTTTTTTTTCTTCAAATAAACTTAGAATTTGATGGCAGCAACAAATTGCAAATAAATTGGCAAAGGGGTTTTTAACCAATGTGTTCCATGGCCTTTCCTTTTAACAACACTCTGTAAACGTTTGGTAACTGAGGAGACCAATTTTTGAAGTTTTTCTGGTGAAATTATTTCCCATTCTTGCTTGATGTACAGCTTAAGTTGTTCAACAGTCCGGGGTCTCCATTGTTGTATTTTACGCTTTATAATGTGCCACACATTTTCAATGGGAGACAGGTCTGGACTACAGGCAGGCCAGTCTAGTACCCACACTCTTTTACTATGAGGCCACACTGTTGTAACACGAGGCTTGGCATTGTCTTGCTGAAATAAGCAGGGGCGTCCATGATAACCTTACTTGGATGGCAACATATGTTGCTCCAAAACCTGTATGTACCTTTTAGCATTAATAGTGCCTTCACAGATGTGTAAGTTACCCATGCCTTGGGCACTAATATACCCCCATACCATCACAGATCTTGGCTTTTGAACTTTGCGACTATAACAGTCTGGGTGGTTATTTTCCTTTTTGTTCTGGAGGACAGGACGTCCACAGTTTCCAAAAATAATTTGAAATGTGGACTCCTCATTCCACAGAACACGTTTATACTTTGTATCAGTCAATCTTAGATGAGCTGGGGACCAGCAAAGCTGGCGGTGTTTCTGGGTGTTATTAATAAATGGCTTTTGCTTTGCATAGTAGAGTTTTAACTTGCACTTACAGATGTAGCGAGAAACTGTAGTCACTCACAGTGGTTTTCTGAAGTGTTCCTGAGCATGTGTGGTGATATCCTTTACACAATGATGTCGCCTCTTGATGCAGTACCACCTGAGGGATCCAAGGTCCGTGATATCATTGCTCACGTGTAGTGATTTCTCCAGATTCTCTAAACCTTTTGATATTATGGACCGTAAATGGTGAAATCCCTAATTTCCTTGCAATAGCTGGTTGAGAAATGTTGTTCTTAAAGTGTTTGACAATTTGCTCATGCATTTGTTCAGAAAGTGGTGACCCTCGCCCCAAAACTGTTTGTGAATGACTGAGCATTTCATGGAAGCTGCTTTTGTACCCAATCCTGGCACCTACCTGTCCCCAATTAGCCTGTTCACCTGTGGTAGTGTTTGTTGAGCATTCCTAAACTTTCTCAGTCTTTTTTGAAACATGTTCCAGACATCAAATTCCACAAAAGCTAATATTTGCAAAAAATAACAGTTTTCCAGTTCTAACATTAAATATCTTGTCTTTGCAGTCTACTCAATTGAATAGGATTTGCAAATCATTGTATTCGTTTTTTATTTACCATTTACACAATGTGCCAACTTTACTGGTTTTGGGCTTTGTAAGTTATTTCTAACAAAGACACTCGTAAACATGTTAGCATATTATCTGATGCTAACGATGCTACCTCCGTTACATTACAATAGCACGCACAAATATGCTTGAAAACAATCCTACAGACATCAGCCATTGGACGGTTTTGCAAGTAAAATTTGTTTTAGCTATACTGTAAAACTGACAGATTTGTTGCTTGAAGTAATGAATGAAAAATCCATATGAGTAGCAACGCTATGGACGACGAGAAGACTGAATGGCACTAGGCACAACCTGCTCAGTGGCCTTGTGGTTAGAGTGTCCGCCCTGAGATCAGTAGGTCGTGAGTTCAAACCCCGACCAAGTCATGCCAAAGACTATTAAAATAGGGCGGACCCCTTCCTGCTTGGTACTCTGCATCAAGGGTTGGAATTAGGGGTTAAATCACAAAATGATTCCCGAGCGCGACCACCTCTGTTCCCCTCACCTTCCAGGGGGTGAACAAGGGGATTGGTATAATGCAGAGGACACATTTCTCCACATCTAGTGTGTGTGTGTGACAATCATTGTTACTTTAACAGTGAGCAAACTCATCCAAAAGATTGTGCCACAGCACAAACAATAACACACATTTTCAGTGCCGTTGCTTGATTTAAAAAAACAAACAAACAAAAAAGAGATTTGCATTATGGTTGTCAACAAATCAATCAATCAATCAATCAATGTTTACTTATATAGCCCTAAATCACTAGTGTCTCAAAGGGCTGCACAAACCACCACGACATCCTCGGTAGGCCCACATAAGGGCAAGGAAAACTCACACCCAGTGGGACATTGGTGACAATAATGACCCAGTGGGACGTCGGTGACAATGATGACTATGAGAACCTTAGAGAGGAGGAAAGCAATGGATGTCGAGCGGATCTAACAGGATACTTCGAAAGTTCAATCCACAATGGATACAACACAGTCGCGAGAGTCCAGTCCAAGGAGGATCCAAGACACAGCAGCGAGAGTCCCGTTCACAGCGGAGCCAGCAGGAAACCATCCCAAGCGTAGGTGGACCAGCAGCGCAGAGATGTCCCCAGCTGATACACAGGCGAGCAGTACATGGCCACCGGATCGGACCGGACCCCCTCCACACGGGAGAGTGGGACATAGAAGGAAAAGAAAAGAAACGGCAGATCAACTGGTCTAAAAAGGGAGTCTATTTAAAGGCTAGAGTATACAAATGAGTTTTAAGGTGAGACTTAAATGCTTCTACTGAGGTGTCATCAGCATAACAGTGAAAGCTAATACCAAAGAAAAATCAATACATTTGCAGCACCATTTTATAAGCCGCAGGATACAAAGCGTAGGAAAAAAGTAGCGACGTATAGTGCTGTATTTACGGTAGTAACTAGCAGAACAATACTCCGGGTAAAAGTGATAGTAGATGTTCATTTATCCATTCAATTTTTCATTTACATGTATTTTGTTTTTATCTGCATGTAAAACTACAACTGTCTATGAAAAGGGTTCTGTGTTCATAGTTTTGTGAACTGTAATTGATAAAAGTGGTTTTCAGTGGACCCTTTGGAACTGATTGATTACAAACACGGCTGTAAATCAATATTTAATGAAAGTTTACTTATATAGCCCTTAATCAGGAATCCTCGGCTCATATCCCACATGTACCACTATACTGTACACTCGACTGCGGTTTTTACATGCATCTCAGTTGATGCCTTGGCTTTGGCATGCACTGTATACTGTATGAGGCGAGTTAGATGTCAAGGTCACTGGGGTTGATACCGGCGCAAAACTGTTACTCCATATCTTATGTATCTAATTAGCCGGGAATTAGAGGCGCTCGCTTTATTGCTTGTGCATCCACAGATGGAGAGCAAGATGTTTGCTTCCCTTGTTAGCGTTGTGGGACCAGATCATACGTCTTGCCTTGCATTTAACATCCCCACACCGGGAAGTGTGTAATCCTGCCAAGGTGACTTTGTGGATAGGATGGACATTTTGTTACAGGGAAACTAGTTATTTAGTGTTGATTTTTGTAATATCAGTCAGTATTGGGTCCAATATTTTGACATTTAGCCCCTTTACCTTCGTCCGAAATTTATTGTTGCATGTGACGTACCGTCCGGTTGGTTTCGCCTCGCACTTAAACACACGGGGGTCACACGAGTGTATTGCGAGCAAGAATACAATTGAAGGCAGAGCGAAAATGCCGCATACATGCTCCGTTCTCACCTGAGGAAATGGTTCCAATAGTAATTGTGTAAAAAGTTATTTCAGAGTTCCTAGAATAATCCGAAACAAAGGTAAAGTTGTGAAAAAAAACAAAACACAAAAAAAAGGTTGTTATTGTGCTGAACCTGTCACTCATTGAGCGGAGCCAAGTCGACAACACAATCACGTCTACAGTAAGCACTTTGTCAACGTCTGTCGGAACTCAAAATATAATGTATAAGCCTGTTCATATATTCATTTACTTTTCTTACCCTCCATTTTCCAATGTATGAGCAGTGTTTTGTTGGAAACTTCGAAATGGAATTGTGTGTTTTTTGTAACGTGTATGCTGCCATGTTTAACATCAATCAGTCAGTCTACCCCAGGGCAGCTGTGGCTACTGATGTAGCTTACCACCACCAGGTATGAATGAATGTTGAGTCCCACTTCTCAGTGAGCGCTTTGAGTGTTTAGAAAAGTGCGATATAAATCTAAGTTATTATTAGTATTATTATTATCAAGAAAACTTTGCTAAATATAATGAATATGCTAGATCAATAAGTCTCTCATAGGCTGCGTATTTCATAGCAATATGATGTCTTTGTATCACTAAATATTGTTGAAACTAAACATTCCTGGCAAGGATGTAACAATATGAGTATTTTGTATCAGTTATTGTGGCCAAAATGAACACGGTTATTATTAACATGGTATTGTAAAATGTTTTTAAACAGTCTTCATACACACACATATCTTTTAACCAGGTTTTATTTAATAAAAATAGATACAAATAAATAGACAGAAAGTATACTTTCTTGGCTGAAGAAACATGGAATATTGTTTGGACTTTATAAGTTGATTGATTGAGACTTTTGTTTGTATATTGCACAGTACAGTACATATTCTGTACAGTTGACCACTAAATGGTAACACCCGAATAAGTTTTTCAACTTGTTTAAGTCGGGGTCCATATTAATCAATTCAAGGTAGAGCCATAATAACCAAATTGTTTTTATTTGAGTGTTTAAAGATGTTTATCTTCTTTTGTTTCAGTCTGTAAAGATATAATGTGTTTTGATGATAAAGTAAAAGTTGGGCGCTACACTTTCAATCAATCAATGTTTATTTATATAGCCCCAAATCACAAATGTCTCAAAGGACTGCACAAATCATTACGACTACAACATCCTCGGAAGAACCCACAAAAGGGCAAGGAAAACTCACACCCAGTAACTTTGTAACTTTCAGTTTATTTTGTAGAAGGCGGTGTAATATTCCTACTACTAAAGAGTAATCACTCCATTCTCAAAGAGCGCTGCTTGGATGGTCAATGTGCACAATTGAATAGCTTAGTTGCTTACACAGTATTGTGTTTATACAAGTTTAGATTGGGGTATGTCGTTTGTTACGTCAATGTTTCCTGTGATGTATTCATGTTAGCATTTACTGTAAGCTACCTTGCCTTACCTTGCTTCTCTCGTAAATAAGCAGTGTCACTGGGCAGTGAATTTATCAAAGTTTGGTTATCAATTACAGTTTGGTTTGTTTTAATGTAGAAAGATCATACTCACAGTCAGGAGGTTTACAACGGTTAACCATTTTTACCATTTTTGGTTATGTGGGGCAATGAGAAGACCAAGTTTAATACACTAATCCCAAACTATTTTCACCAAGTATCAACTCAGAAAACACTTGGCTCTCGAAGTACCACCATAATGACCAACATTAAAATACTGTGGCGTAGTAGGCCTACATATTTATTAAAAACAAGGCAGAGGTTTTATTTAATGGGTGTGTGCAATAGTTGTGCCACTGTATTATTAGACAGTTTGAACAGTAAAACTGTGTATGAATATTTAAATAGGTGATTTTTTGGCAAACCACTGGATGGCGCTCTCATATCACCATATTTGAAAATCACTACACTGTGTTAATAAATAATTTGTAGGCTGTGTATTCCAGACCATCGATATACTGTATCTTGATATCGCTTGATATTGTTGGAACTAAACATTGCTAGAGAATAGGGTAGTACCGTATTTTCCGGACCATAAGGCGCAATGCATTATAAGACGCACTGCTGATGAATGGCCTATTTCTTTTAAATCTTTTTTTCATATATAAGGCGCACCAGATTATAAGGCTCATTAAAGTAGTCATACTATACTTTTTTTTTTCAATCAATCAATCAATCAATGTTTATTTATATAGCCCCAAATCACAAATGTCTCAAAGGACTGCACAAATCATTACGACTACAACATCCTCGGAAGAACCCACAAAAGGGCAAGGAAAACTCACACCCAGTGGGCAGGGAGAATTCACATCCAGTGGGACGCCAGTGACAATGCTCTAGGGGACCGAAAGCAATGGATGTCGAGCGGGTCTAACATGATACTGTGAAAGTTCAATCCATAGTGGCTCCAACACAGCCGCGAGAGTTCAGTTCAAGCGGATCCAAGACAGCAGCGAGAGTCCCGTCCACAGGAGACCATCTCAAGCGGAGGCGGATCAGCAGCGTAGAGATGTCCCCAACCGATACAGGCGAGCGGTCCATCCTGGGTCCCGACTCTGGACAGCCAGTACTTCATCCATGGTCATCGGGCCGGACCCCCTCCACAAGGGAGGGGGGGACATAGGAGAAAGAAAAGAAGCGGCAGATCAACTGGTCTAAAAAGGAGGTCTATTTAAAGGCTAGAGTATACAGATGAGTTTTAAGGTGAGACTTAAATGCTTCTACTGAGGTAGCATCTCGAACTGTTACTAAATGGAAAACACTTCCTTGTTAGGTTCAAACACTGAGATCTATTAAACAAAACAAGAAGCAAGGAATTAAACAGACATAATTAAATTTGGCTACATTGAGGAGAGACGCGTAAACACTGTGCCCTTGTACAGTGTCGTCCCACACCCCTGATAAAAGATTGTACGCCTTCTCTTTTATTTGGACTTTCCCTGATTACATGGCAACAGCTATTTCTAAGGGAGGGGGTCGTAAACAGCCCTCGCCTTTGGTTACAGAGCAGTTCAAAGAAAAGTTTGTAAACGGTTCCCAGAAAAGGTCGTAAAACAGTTCAAAGAAGAGGTCCCTGTAGGGGAGTCAGGTCCTGCTTTCTCTTCGCTTTGTAGATCTCGGGTCAGACGATATCTTTCTGTTGATTACAATACATGAAAAAAACAGAACACCTTCATGTTGCTTCCCATCCTATACAGTGGCGTTTTATAAGCATTTAGCTTGGTAGGATCAAAGGCAGCTTTTGTTTGCTCGCCGGGAACTCATTGAAACACAAAGTTTCGTGATACCTTTTACTTAATACAATTATTCTGACACTTGTGGTCTACATAGCAGGTAATGGTGGTTCTTTGGTCACAACGTTGCATAGATTATGTTCTGTGAAACACTTTCTGACAGTCTCTTCCGGATGCGTCATTTTGTGGGCGGTCCTATTGACGTGGCTCACCTTCGGCAGCGTCTTCTCCCCGTCATCTTTGTTGTAGTGGTGTAGCGTGCAAGGACGGGAGTGGAAGAAGTGTCAAATGATGGAGCTAACTGTTTTAATGATATTCAGACTTTACTTAAATCAATAACGGAGCAGCATCTCCTCATCCAGAAACAACACCGGAAATGAGTCCCATGAAAAACCATCCGACCGGTACTCAAATAACTAAAATTCCTTGGGTCAATAATGTAAACTCACTACACTACATGATGTTTTAGCGCTTTCACGGAGAGTTTACTCTCATATATAAGTAAAAACTTTACACTACTTTATATTAGAAATGGCTGTGAGAAGGAGACACAAGAAGGAGTGGGAAGAGCCTGAAGTGTAATGCCCGCAGCTAAAAGCAACTGCGTGAGAACGTATACTCGAATATTACGATAAAGTCAGTTTCTATATCGCACAGAGACAAACCCGCGATATATCGCTATATCGACCAGCCCTACTTTTGCATAATATTGCAAAACAAAACAGATAATGTCTTACCTTATACACACACCATAATAACACTTGTATGTTGAAGCACATCGAACGGTGCATCCTACTCTTATCTATTATGTTTGACTGCCATCTACTGGTCACACTTATCATTACACCATATACCAAATAAAATTGTTTCGAGGTGGGTCAGCTCAACCAAACTTATTCCTTACATTAGGCGGACTGGGTTATAAGGCACACTGTTGAGTTTTGAGGGGAAACAAAGGATTGTAGGTGTGCCTTTATAGTCCGGAAAATACAGTAGCTAAATCTAGCTCAACATTTAGGCAGTACATAAACGCCACACCCTGCCTCGACCGATAGCATATTCTGCCGGACGTTCGAATAGGCGCCAGCGCCCCCCGCGACCCCAAAAGGGAATAAGCGGTAGAAAATGGATGGATGGATTACTACCGCTTGTCCCTTTTTGAGGTTGCGGGGGGTCGCTGGAGCCTATCTCAGCTGCATTCGGGCGGTAGGCAGGGTACACCCTGGACAAGTCGCCACCTCATCACAGGGCCAACACAGACAGAAAACATTCACACTCACATTTATGTCCCACAAACTGCCGATTGAACCATATTATTTTCAGCATTATTTTGAGACCAAAGCACTATTCATCCATCCATTTACTACCGCTTATTCCCTTTTGGGGTCGCGGGGGCGCTGGTGCCTATCTCAGCTACAATCGTGCGGAATGCGGGGTACACCCTGGACAAGTCACCACCAGTTTCCTCCCCTCCAAGTAAGAGTGAACCCTCTTGCAAATGTGTTTTGAAAGCGAGTGGCAAAACAAACACACATGGAGATGGAAAAATATGTTAATTTTCATTTATCGTGCGAGGTTTGGAGTCTAGATTTGAGGGTTTTGGAGGTGCTGGAGTACCAGGAAAGTGCAAGCGTAATCGAAAAAGGGTTGAATGAGAGTTCCCGCTAGAATCTCCATGGTGCTTTTGTTGACCAGGTTGACCTTTTTGATTACCTTGGTTGCCATTTTATCACAGGAAAGATTAGCCTCTAGAATGGAACCAAGGTAAGTGACCTCATCTTTCCTGGTGATAACTATGTCACCCACTTTAATAGGGAAGTCACTCACCTTCTTAAGGTTGATGTGGGACCCAAATAAGATGGGTTCTGTTTTACCTATATGTATGGATAGCTTATTGTCAGCGAGCCAGGTGCAAATTCTACAGAGTTTTTTTCCACCTGTGACATGTCCTTGCAGGATACCAGCGGGGCTGAGTCATCCGCAAACAGGAACAATTCACAGTCGTATGCTGATGGCATGTCATTTACGTATATTAGGAACAGTAAAGGCCCTAATATACTGCCTTGGGGGAATCCACAGCATACTAGGGGAGCCGTTCACCTCTACCACCTGTTTCCTCCCCTCCAAGTAAGATTGCATCTAGCAGTCTTATCAAATCTGATTGCTCTGAGCTTATCCAACAGTATAGCGTGGTTAACGGTGTCAAAGGCCTTCTGAAGGTCCAGCATGACCATGCCGCAGTATTTGCCCGCGTCCACCTTATGTTTGATGTGGTCGGTCAGATAGACAAGGCATGTTTCAGTGGAGTGGTTAGTTCTGAAGCCGGATTGGAATTTGTACTGTACATAACGAACTAGTCTGTTTGCTCGCGAACTAGGGATGTATATCGTTGAGATTTTATCAGTACGATACCCTTATCGATTGTCCTTATTGATGCCTGTGTAAATCGGTACTCTTATCTGTACTATATGTAATTTGTGGAAATAAAGTTTGGCACCAATTAAACCATATTCTCAATTTCCGACATGATTTACTGTATCATCTTCTATTAGGTAAGTATTTTATCAACACCTGTTTTTTTTAAGTCTTAAAAAGTCAACTGTGTGCAGTGTAAGGTGAAATGCAATCATGTCATCTTCTTGTGAAGACCACACAGATCCATCAGTTTCTATTCATTGGAATTACACGCCGCTGGAAATTATATCCATATATGGCATGCACAGAGCATATACCTTTTTGTTTATATATCATATCAAATATATCATACATATAAATACAGTCACTAAGCATGTTATGTGGATGTGCATTTTGTAACTAAAGGAATTATTTTGTGTTCATGTTGCACACAGATGTATTTGAGTTATGGACCGGAAGCCATATGGCGGGTTGCGCTACCAATGTATGTGTTTATGTAGTGTGTATTATATAAATAAGAACGGTGAGCAAATGTAATGCTCGATCGTTCGGTTTGTAGTCAAGAGACATAAGGAACTAAAACACATTTAAGCAAGATGTGTTTTAATGCTACACAAACGTGACACAATGGAGTGACGTCAGATGGCAACCAAAGACCTGTCTGTCACAACGGATGCTATCTTGCTTCTAAGCAACTTTATGGATTATAATATTATCTACATTTTTCACATTTGCTTGTGGATTTATAGATCACTAGGACGGTTGCTAAAACGTGGGCGTGACGGTCGTGAGTAAAGTACGTTAAGTTGATTGGCAACACTAAATTAGATTAGATCAGATAGTACTTTATTTATTCCTTCAGGAGAGTTCCTTCAGGAAGATAACAATTTTCAGCACAATCACATTCAAAATCAGACAAACATTACAGGGAGACAGAACAGGATCGCTGACGGGTCTGCCGGCTTCCAGCGCCCCTTACAAAAAAGATGAGATACAGGTAAACAAGGGGGGAATGGGAGAAAAAAATAAAAGATTAAAATTAAATTAAATTTAAAAAATCGGTCTAAGCCTGGGCCCTGGAGAGGGGGTCCAGACTGAGGCCAAGGGAAAATAACAACAATAGCCATAGTACACATCACACTCACATGTGTAAGAGGGAAACATTAAACATCAAAGGACATTAAAGACATTAAAGTAGCGAAGCTGATGCAACCAGCCACTTCTACATACAGCTATGAATAAAAAGTAAAGGAAACATATACACTGTGGTGGCCTCTGCGGTGTTCCACGCCATCGTCCGCTGGAGTGGAGGGAGCATGGCCAGAGACAGGAGCAGACCCAACAAAGCAACCAAGAGAGCCGACTCCACTCTCGGCCGCATTACCAACTCTCGGCCTGTGTCCGGTCATCATGGAAATTGGCCCTAGTGTGTGGATGTGAGTGTGAATGTTGTCTGTCTATCCGTGTTGGCCCTGCAATGAGGTGGTGACTTGTCCATGGTGTACCGCGCCTACTGCCCGAATGCATCTGAAATAGGCTCCAGTGACCCTCTGCGACCCCAAAAGGGACAAGCGGTAGACAATGGATGGATGAATGGAACTTCAAACTAACACAGCGTGCGCTGACTTTGAGGAACTTTTGAGGAGAAAATATTGTTACAAACTTTATTGTGGTGGTGTTGCTTCCTTATTTGTCATTATTCAAAGATGATTTTAATGTGTAGCAGTGGCAGCTGACCTGAATGTGACAGCGTGTCAAAAAATAAACAGATAGCAGTATCGTTAGTCTAGAATCTTCGCGTCCAACAAAATTCCGGTAGTCTGTATACTTCCTTTGCACCACAAGTCATTGAGCTTTTTCTATTGAGTAAAGCTGCAATAATACACCATGGGGCCAACGAAAGTTGGGAGTGCAATTTTTTTTTGGGTTTATTTATTCATTTTTGTCCTGTCCAGCGACTCAGGCAAATCATATTGTTGATGTAGATGCCCACATTTGCTTTTAAAATTTAGTTTACAAAAGAGAAGTGTGGGATTCTTGTCTTGTTGCCTTATTTGTACTTGACTTTATTAAATGGATTTGTATTATTATTTGGCGTAGCCGGGCCGGAGCATGGGGGATAAAAAGAGGGAAAAAAAGGAAGACCGAGGGAGAAATTGCGGGGACAAGAGAGGGATGAAACAGAGAGACAACAGCAAACACAACAATAAGAACAACAGAAAAACTTCAGCAAATAGAATATGTACAAATATGATAGTAAAAGTGATAGCAAAGAAGCAGTTAGTGAAGTTAATACTAATAACACATAAATGACAATGAATATTATTACACTACAAATGGAGAATTACCAATACCAATAGAAATAGCACTATTGATAACTCTATCGACAATACAATTGTTCCAATGCAACAATACATATATGTAATGATAACTTGAAATACAAAAGAAAGAAAATAGGAAGAATAGAAAATAATAGAATGGACTGTATTGTCATTATATTTGCATATAACGAGATTTAGGACTCCAACTTAAGGTGCGGTAGTGGGAACAAATATGGGATAAAAAAAATGCACAATAGGTGATAAACAAAAAAAATAAATGGGGGGATGAAAGAGAAGCCAACTATATTAACCTTGTAGATTTTTATAACTATAGGTTAAGCTTCGTCAGTATGTCATGTTACCCAGTTTCCCCTAGGGCGAATAAGCTATATTTTTTGTTTTACTATGGTTTCTGTCGGATGACAAACATTACACAAACCTCCCTAATTGTTATAAAGCACAATTTTTTTATTAAACATGCCTCACTGATTTGAGTATTTGGTGAGCGCCGTTTTGTCCTACTAATTTCGGCGGTTCTTGAACTCACCCTAGTTGGTTTACATGTATAACTTTCTCCGACTTTCTAAGACATGTTTTATGCCACTTCTTTTTCAGTCTCATTTTGTCTCCCTAACTTTTAATGTTGTGCGTTCATGCACAAAGGTGAGTTTTGTTGACATTATTGACTTGTGTGGAGTGCTAATCATACATATTTGGTCATTGCATGACTGCAAGCTAATCGATGCTAACATGCTATTTAGGCTAGCTATATGTACATATTGCATCATTATGCCTCATTTGTAGCTATATTTGAGCTTTTTTAGTTTCCTTTAGATCCTCTTAATTCAATGTGTATCTCATGACACACTATCTGTATGTAATGTGGCTTCTATTTTTTTGCGGCTCCAGACATTTTTATTTTTGTAATTTTGGTCCAATATGGCTCTTTCAACATTTTAGGTTGCCGACACCTGCCCTAGGGCAGCAAGGTTAATATATGTTTGATGAACATGATTATATGCATGTGTATATATGTATATGTACTTGGAGTGCCAGCACTTTAGATAAAGGTGGGAAACACTATTGAATTTGGGAAAAAATTAGCAAAATGACAAATGTGATTTTAGTACTCCAGACCTGATTTCTTTGGTTGCATTTCCATGCCCAATGATCAATAATGAAAACCAAAATACCAATACAAGCAGGCGTAAAAGTCTTCACCATTGATTCAACCTTACGTCCTGCGTCCCTGCAAACTGGCAATACATTTCACTTTTAGTATGAGAAAGAGAGTAATTCAGTGCCCTTTTACTTCCATCTTAAATATTCAGAGCACTTCTCTGCACCTTTCCGAGTGACTTTTACTCTCACTGCCTAATAATTGCTTTTTAGTATAATTTCCTTTTTTACGCTGATTGAAATAATTGCGGCAGCTGTGTGAGCTCGGGCAATAGTCTGAGATTTTGAAAGGGAGAAAAAAAAATGAATGCAGCAGTTATAATGTTGTGCAATTGCAAAGTCAAGTTACTCTCCCAGGAATTGAATCATGTTTTCACTGTTTTTTTCCCGTCTGACATAATAAATGTGCTGCTTGAGTTTGCTGCAAGGTGAATGCATGATAAAGACTTGGTGGAGCTCCACATATCTGCCTTGGCTTTGTTGTGTTCTACTGAGAGATTGTGCATTCTGACTCCACCTCCCTCTGGAACCCGAATGCTCTTGGCAGTAGCGAAATTCTATGGTTTTTGCTTATTTTTTTTTACTGCGTTCACATTAAAGTCCTTGATTGGGATGGTTGCGTCTGAGTTTTCCAAGACCGTAATTTTAAAAGAATCTGCAAGCGTGTATGTAATATGCTGTGTTCATTAAGCAATTCATATTTGAAATTGCCTCCTCTGCTTCTGTTTACCCAGTCCGGTATTTGGAACTGTGACAAGTCTCATAATTCATTTGAAATGTTCAGCGGGGGAAACATCAGCTCCCAATGGACCCCGCCTCTGATACTTGAACTTGTCTTGCTGTTTTCCGAAATAAGACATCCGTCCTATTTATTTTCACTCAATTTAGTAGCACCCTGTAGGCTTTGCGTGGTAAATGTCTCAAGCCCGAGCATCTCAGCCTGTCGCCATGGCGACGTTGCTCCGTCAGCCGTGTCCTAACCAGAAGTGGTTTAAAGTGGAGAGATCCTAAAGAAGTCCAATACGATATAATTATTTGCGTTGTATAAGATGCAACAAAATACTTGCTTAAAGGACGTTTCATTAATAAGCTCTTTTATGGGTTATTTTTCTCCAAAAAATTTAATTTTCCCTAATTTTAGCTCATTTTGGAAGAAGCCCTTTCCATCGCTAGACTCCGCCCCCTCTTGGTGTCTGGCGTCATCTCCAGAAATGGAGCCCATTTACCCACATAGACAGTTTGGATACAAGCCTGAAACTATTATAGTATTTTCCGGACTATAGAATTCATCCTCTAAACTTGAGGAAAAAAATAACTTTAAGGGAGTTATACGTTGTGAAATTAAAAACCCTGTTTCCATATGAGTTGGGAAATTGTTTGGATGTAAATATAAACTGAATACAATGATTTGCAAATCATTTTCAACCCATATTCAGTTGAATGCACTACAAAGACAAAATACTTGATGTTCAAACTCATAAACTTTATTTTCTTTTGCAAATAATAATTAACTTTGAATTTCATGGCTGCAACATGTGCCAAAGTAGTTGGGAAAGGGCATGTTCACCACTGTGTTACATCGCCTTTTCTTTTAACAACACTCAATAAACATTTGCCAACTGAAGAAACTAATTGTTGAAGCTTTGAAAGTGGAATTCTTTCCCATTCTTGTTTTATGTAGAGCTTTAGTCGTTCAACAGTCCAGGGTCTCCGCTGTCGTATTTTACGCTTCATAATGCGCCACACATTTTCGATGGGGGACAGGTCTAGACTGCAGGCGAGCCAGGAAAGTACCCACACTCTTTTACTACGAAACCACGCTGTTGTAACACGTGGCCTGGATTTGTCTCGCTGAAATAAGCAGGGGCGTCCATGATAACGTTGCTTGGATGACAACATATGTTGCTCCAAAACCTGTATGGACCATTCAGCATTAATGGTGCCTTCACAGATGTGTAAGTTACCCATGCCTTGGGCACTAATACACGCCCATACCATCACAGATGCTGGCTTTTCAACGCTGCACCTATAACAATCCGGATGGTTATTTTCCTCTTTGCTCCAGAGGACACCACGTCCACAGTTTCCAAATATAATTTGAAATGTGGACTTGTCAGACCACAGAACACTTTACCACTTTGCATCAGTCCATCTTTGATGAATTCAGGCCCAGCGAAGCCAGCGGCATTCCTTGGTGTTGTTGATAAATGGGTTTTGCTTTGCATAGCAGAGTTTTAACTTACACTTACAGATGTAGCAACCAATTGTAGTTACTGACAGTGGTTTTATGAGGTGTTCCTGAGCCCATGTGGTGATATCCTTTACACACTGATGTCTGTTTTTGATGCAGTACCGCCTGAGGGATCAACGGTCCGTAATATCATCGCTTACGTGCAGTGATTTCTCGAGATTCTCTGAACCTTTTGAGGATTTTACAGACCGTAGATGGTAAAACCCCTAAATTCCTTGCAATAGCTAGTTGAGAAATGTTGTTCTAAACCTGTTCGACAATTTGCTTACAAATTGGTGACCCTCGCCCCATCCTTGATTGTGAATTACTTAGCATTTCATGGAAGCTGCTTTTATACCCAATCATGGCACCCACCTGTTCCCAATTTGCCTGCACACCTGTTGGATGTTCCAAATAAGTGTTTGATGAGAATTTCTTAACTTTATCAGTATTTATTGCCACCTTTCCCAACTTCTTTGTCACGTGTTGCTGGCATCAAATTCTAAAGTTAATGATTATTTGCAAAAAGAAAAATGTTTATCAGTTTGAACATCAAATATGTTGTCTTTGGAGCATATTCAATTGAATATAGGTTACAAATTATTTGCAAATCATTTTTATTCCGTTTTTTTATTTACATCAAACACAATTTCCCAACTCATATGAAACAGGGTTTGTAGTTGTTTACATACCCAAATTGTTTCCCAACGGTGTCTGTAGCACGGCAGTAAAATGGGTGATCAAACAAAATAGAAGTCATCGTCATGAACCCACTAGCTGCGGAAGCTGGCTCTCCAATCAGCTAAACGGATTCAATAACTCCACAGTGACGTTTTGGTGAATTTACTGAATAATTTTGTGAAACTGAAACAATACAAACAGAATGCCAATGTAAGGTAATAATACTAGCACGGACGCTCAGACGTGTTAGCATATTAGCTAATGCTAACGATGCCAGCTTCTTTATATTACAATTACAGGTACAAATATGCATGAAAAGACTGCTACAGACATCATCCATAGGATGGTTTAGTAAGTAAGAATTGATTTAGTTATATTGCAAAACGTACAAACATTGCTTGGAGAGATTAATGAAGAATCCAGATGAGTAGCAATGCTAAGGACGACTAGAAAACAGAACGACACTTGAACATGCGGTTCAAAGCTTGAAATAGCAGTAGACACGGCGTAGACATTCCCAGCAGCACCTGCAGTTTGTGAACTCGTCCAAAAGATGGCGCCATGGCACAAACAATAACACCCCATTTTAGTGTCTTTGCATGTGTTTTTTAAAAACTATTTGCATAATATTTGTCGGTGAAGAAAAATCTATAAATTAGCTACACCGTTTTGTAAGCCGCAGGGTTCAAGGCGTAAGAAAAAAGTAGCGTTTTACACTCTGGAACTTATGATAATTTGATCACTTAGTTGCATGTTACTGTCACCCTGGTCAATGATTACAATAAACTCCATCCATCCATTTCCTACCGCTTGTCCCGTTCGGGGTTGCGGAGGTGTCGCTGGAGCCTATCTCAGCTGCATTCGGGCGGAAGGCGGTGTACTCTCTGGACAAGTCGCCATCTCATCGCAGGGCCAACACTAGATAGATAGATAGATAGTACTTTATTGATTCCTTCAGGAGAGTTCCTTCAGGAAAATTAAACTGTTAGACAGACAACATTCACACTCACATTCACACACAATAAAATTCATAAAAATATAAAATAATCACCAGGTCAGACACCCCAGCCTGTTTATTATTCTTCTTTCATAATTTCCTTAATGCATCTTGGTGTGTGACGTCCAAAAAAAGTCTGCGGACTATAGAGCGTTTTCTATTCGGGCTCCAGTACTATGGAATGCCCTCCCTGTAACAGTTGTGAAGTGTGAATTGTATTTATATAGCGCTTTTCTCTAGTGACTCAAAGCGCTTTACATAGTGAAACCCAATATCTAAGTTACATTTAAAGCAGTGTGGGTGGCACTGGGAGCAGGTGGGTAAAGTGTCTTGCCCAAGGACACAACGGCAGTAACTAGGATGGCGGAAGCGGGAATCGAACCTGCAACCCTCAAGTTGCTGACACGGCCACTCTACCAACCGAGCTAAACCGCCCCACAGTTAGAGATGCTACCTCAGTAGAAGCATTTAAGTCCCATCTTAAAACTCACTTGTATTCTTTGAGTCTAGTCTTTAAATAGACCCCTTTTTAGACCAGTTAATCTGCCTTTTTTAAATTTTTTTTATTTTCTGCTCTGCCCCCCCCTCTCCCTTGTGTGCTGGCTGTCCAGAGTCGGGAACCGGGGTGGACCTCTTGCCTTTGCATCGGTTGGGGACATCTCTGCGCTCCTGACCCATTGGTCTCCCGCTGGCCCCACTATAGACTTAACTGTCACTATTATGTTAGATCCACGATGGACTGGACTTTCACAATATTATGTTGGACCCACTCGACGTCCACTGCATCCGGTCTTCCCTAGAAGGGGGGCTCACCCACATCTGCGGTCCTCTCCAAGGTTTCTCAGTCATTCACATTGACATCCCACTGGGTTGTGAGTTTTTCCTTTCCCTTATGTGGGATGTGAACCGAGGATGTCGTTGTGGCTGTGCAGCCCTTTGAGACACTTGATTTAAGGCTATATAAATAAGCATTGATGGATTTATTGATTGATTGATCTTGAGCTGGGGTGGGCATTACGTGGATCACGATCGACTGGTCGATCTCGGAGAATGTGTCAGTCGATCTCAAGCCAGGCATTAAAAAATATACATAAAAATGAGCAATCATCAATCATACCAAGACTTCACTTTTGTCAGTTGTTTGACATTCTCGGCACCCGAGGATCTTGTGAGATGACGCTGGCTGCTGCGAGCTCATATTTAAGAAAAAAATCACTAACAGGGCGGACGCAGAGAAACACATTTTATTTCTGGAGACTCGGTACCTACTGTCAAAACTCTAAAGACCGACTGCACAGTTCCTGTCTTCACCATAAAAGACCTGTTTCATCCTGCCAAAGAAAGGAATCTATGTGTGTTAAACATGCTTGTATTATCATTAAACACCATTAACTTGTTAACAAAAATGTCTTTTTCATAAATAAATAAATAAAATTATAAATAGGAATGAGGTAGATCTCCTCGACTTGGTCAATTGAAAAGTAGCTCACCTGCAGAAAAAGTCTGAGCGCCTCTGATCTTGAGGAACACATCAGTAAAAGAGGACACAAATATTAAAACATAATATTCACACCTTACCTTCTTTTTCACTTTTTTTTAAGCGTTTTCTGCTCTACTTTACCCGTTTTTTCCTCAGGTTCTGACACGGTCTTTCTCACTTCAAGGGTGCCCCTGAATATTTAGGATCGCATATGACTTTAGTCTTTTTAAATGTTTCCATCCAAACTCCAATCAAAACCCTCATTCTTCATTGTACGAATCCTTAAATTGATTAATTACTCTCCTCGCTTGGTCCGTCCCATTTTGAGTGACTCAATTTGAGTGCGGTGGTTCATACTTTCCTCATATTGCCTTCATTTGGAAATGTATGGGGGCTGATCCCTTGTTTAGTTGGATTGCTGCAACATGCAACAATGCATCTGGCAGCGATATTTGCTGATACCCTCCAATTCTGCAGAAAAATACCGTGATTCAGGATGAAGATGCTACCAAAACACACACTGCATAACTTGACATTGCCTCCAGTCTTCTGTCTCCAGGCTGGTTCAGGCCTAAAAGGGGGCCTTTCAAAATGGGCTAGAAACTTGTCAAAAAACAAGCCTAAAATTGCTACTGTGTATATTTTGGGGGGGATTTTACCTGTGGACATCATTTTTAGGTCCAGAACTATGAAATATGTGGAAATGTTGTCAGTGCTACAGGGGGGCCCTTTAAGGACAGGGCAACACATGCTTATTGAAGCTGTCACTCCACAGTAACCGCAGCTCTGCGACATTGAGGTGCACAGACACCAGTTCGAGCCCAATTAAACTCCAATTAGTTTCCGGCCACCCATTGGAAAATACGTCAGCCCTCCTGCAAATCATTACAGCCACAGCTCCACCAAGCTTCCGAGCACCTTCTTAATCCGGCACACCGATGCTTAATTGAAATCCTATAAATTAGCCAGAGGGTTTCCTCCACGCCCCCAGGGAATCCAGAAATGGGTTAGGTTTGTGTCTTGTCTGCAAAGTCCTGCTAGCGCCTTTGTACGGTGTGAACTGCTGGCTGCTGAGTCTGAACCCCATCTCAGTAGGACGCCACACAAAGACTTCCAGGAGGTTTTCTTGTGCTCGTCTGAAATCTGGGGCATCCAAACAGCACCTCTTTGATGTTGACGATGCACATTTGAGGCTATTACAGAAGATTTAGTGGGAATGACGCAAGCAAAGTGACTGAAATGTGCAATTGGCCACTGTCATTAAGTGGACATCTGCATGCAGGGGTGGGTCTATTGATCCAAATATCGATAGTATCTTTCCCAAGGTGCGTATTGCTATTATTTTGATACTAGTTTGATGGGATTGATACTTTCGTTGCAGTTTCTCAATGTTCGACGTCCAGCAAATTACTTGATTTTACTTACTTTGTGTTTCTCTTATTCTATCTGCATTTCTCTCTCTCTATCTGCTGCTCACTCATGCACAGTTTGCTTTCCCTGTTCTTGCTTTGCCAGAGAGAGCAGAGTCAGCACTAAGAGCAGTCCGTGTTGAAATTTTTATTTTTGTTAAATTTGTTGTTTTATTACATAATTTTGTTATGTTTTACTGGTGACTTTTTACCCGAACAATTGTGTAGTAGAACGCAATAAGGGAATTATTTTTATTATATGTTGCAATGTTTTATGTTTAATTTGATTTAAAACATATTGTTTTTGCCTACAATATTAGTCTTGTGTGTTTTATAATCAACTAATTCACAAAATTTTGTAATGTCATCAGATTCTGTATTGTATCTGATACGAGCCTTGTATTTACTTGGTGTTGGCTTCTCAGTATTGTCCATCCCTACTTTTTGTATGA
The DNA here is from genome assembly GCF_033978795.1 of Nerophis ophidion. Lineage (NCBI taxonomy): Eukaryota > Metazoa > Chordata > Actinopteri > Syngnathiformes > Syngnathidae > Nerophis > Nerophis ophidion. The sequence goes on from NC_084628.1 coordinate 18,748,089, forward strand.
TAATATTTTAATAGTTATATCACAGTTATCGTGACCAAAAGGATCAGGTATAATTTTTTTCGCGGTATTGTTGATTTTTGCTCGAAAAGCACACACATTAAAGAAGAACATTATCACAATTTCAAAAGGGTTAAAAACAATAAAAATCAGTTCCCAGTGGCTTGTTGTATTTTTTTCAAAATTTTACCGGTCCCCGATTATCCCTAAAAAAAGCTTTAAAGTGCTTGATTTTCGCTATTTGCGATGCGACTATCCATTTCCCTGTGACGTCATACAGTGCTGCCAATGTAAACAAACACGGCGAATAGCACAGCAAGATATAGCGACATTAGCTCGGATTCAGACTAGGATTTCAGCGGCTTAAACGATTTAAGAGATTACGCATGTATCGAAACGGATGGTTGGAGTATGAAAGTATTGAAGAAGAAACTGAAGCTATTGAGCGAATAGCTATTGACGCTATTCATAGCCATAGCATGGCCGAATAGCTGCTTTAGCATCACTGGTAAAATTTGTGGACCGAACGATCAGGACTTTCGCATCTTGTGACACTGGAGCAACTTAAATCCTTCGATTGGTAAGTGTTTTTTTCGCATTAAATGTGGGTGGAAGGAAACGTAATATAGTTGCAAATACATCTGCAGGTTATCCATACATCTCTGTGCCATGTCTGCTTTAGCACCGCCGGTAAATAGCATGTTAGCATTGATTAGCATAGCATGTTAGCATTGATTAGCGTAGCATGTTAGCATTGATTAGCGTAGCATGTTAGCATCGATTAGCTGGCAGTCAACATCAACAAAACTCACCTTTGTGAATTCGTTGACTTTATAGTTGCAAATGCATCTGCAGGTTATCCATACATCTCTGTGCCATGTCTGCTTTAGCACCGGCGGTAAATAGCATGTTAGCGTCAATTAGCATAGCATGTTAGCATTGATTAGCTGGCAGTCACGCCGCAACCAAATATGTCTGATTAGCACATAAGTCAACATCAACAAAACTAACCTTTTGTGATTTCGTTGAATTTATCGTTGCAAATGCATCTGCAGGTTATCCATACATCTCTTTGCCCTGTCTGTCATCGCCGGTGAAATGTTGAGACACTTTGGCACATTCAATTGGGGTCTGGCGGCAGACACTTTCGCATCTTCGGGCCAGTGGTGCAACTTGAATCCCTCCCTGTTAGTGTTGTTAGACCCTCCGACAACACACCGACGAGGCATGATGTCTCCAAAGTTCCAAAAAATAGTCAGAAAATAACAGAGCAGAGACCCGGTGTTTGTAATGTGTTGAAAATGAAAATGGCGGCTGTATTACCTCGGGGACGTCACGTTCTGATGTCTTCGCAAAAAGAGCGATAAACAGAAAGGCCTTTAATTCGCCAAAATTCACCCATTTAGAGTTCGGAAATCGGTTAAAAAAATATATGGTCTTTTTTCTGCACCATAAAGGTATATATTGACGCTTACATAGGTCTGCTGATAATATTCCTCTTTAAAATATCTAAAATAAAGAGACCCACTGTTAGAAAGCCCACTATTTTGGATGTTTTGTGTTTCTTATGTTTCACTAATATGAGTGCTTTGACGGGATTTATAGTGTCTTACTCTGTTCAGCGCTCCTTGGAAAAAAAATCAAAGTGTGGCTGTTTATCAAAGTGTGGCTATCAAATATGGTTTTTCGACAATTTTAACTTAGAACGGCAATACTAACCATCGAGTCTTACCACGGTCCTCATAAATACCATTTATAGTTACATCCCTAATTTTAATCAAACATTTTTGCCGAAATTTTACACCGGTTTATACCGTATCACAGTCCATTTGCTCTTGTTACATTCCACAAAATCGAGAGCCAAACAAATAATCCTGGGTGTTGGTGACTCAATCTTTGTGTTTTCGTTGTCGATTTTGACTGCCATACAATCTACTATAGGGCCAAATAAAGTTGCCTCAGCACTTTGAAAAAATGGCTGAGAAACACTATTTGATTTGTTAAAGAACTATACTTTACTATACTTTTATGTTTAGGCATTTCGTAGGCCCGGAATAGGAAGATGATGTCCATGGAGTAGCAGTAGTAAACTAGAGCTACAGTGGAACTTCAATTTACAAACCCCTGTCTTTGCGAAGTTTTTGATTTGCAAACTTTTAGATTGAGCCAAATATGCCTCTGTGTGCGACTTATGAACCCTACCTTCTCTCCCACTGTAGAACGCTTCATTCAGTAATTTTGTGTCGTGCCTGCAGGTACGAAGCAGGGCGCTGAATATTTGTAGAGGCAAGAGTCTTTTACTGCGCAGTACACTATAGTCACTTTTCAACAAGCTTTTTTCGCCTTTTGATAAGTTTTGTCCATTTTGCTAACTAAAAATATAAGTCCCAAAAAGACAACAGACCAGCGGGAAAAGGAGGGAATCGCTGTGGCGTTTGAAAAAATACATAAAAGACTATTGGCAAGGAGTATATTAATAGTTCTCACAAGTATGGAAGAATCGACGAAGCAGGCTTTGTACAAACCCCGTTTCCATATGAATTGGGAAATTGTGTTAGATGTAAACATAAAAGGAATACAATGATTTGCAAATCAATTTCAACCCATATTCAGTTGAATATGCTACAAAGACAACATATTTGATGTTCAAACGGATAACATTTTTTTTTGCAAATAATCATTAACTTTAGAATTTGACATGTGACAAAGAAGTTGGGAAAGGTGGCAGTAAATACTGATACAGTTGAGGAATGCTTATCAAACACTTATTTGGAACATTCCTCAGGTGTGCAGGCTAATTGGGAACAGGTGGGTGCCATGATTGGGTATAAAAACAGCTTCCCAAAAAATGCTGTCTTTCAAAAGAAAGGATGTGGCGAGGTACACCCCTTTGTCCACAACTGAGTGAGCAAATAGTCAAACAGTTTAAGATCAACGTTTCTCAAAGTGCAATTGCAAGAAATTTAGGGATTTCAACATCTACGGTCCATAATATCATCAAAAGGTTTAAAGTATCTGGAGAAATCACTCCACGTAAGTAAATCACTCCATGGCCGGAAACCAACATTGAATCACCGTGACCTTTAATACCTCAGACGGCACTGTATCAAAAACCGACATCAATCTCTAAAGGATATCACCACATGGGCTCAGGAATACTTCAGAAAACCACTGTCACTAAATTCAGTTCGTTGCTACATCTGCAAGTGCAAGTTAAAGCTCTACTATGGAAAGCAAAAACCATTTATCAACAACATCCAGAAACGCCGCCGGCTTCTCTGGGCCCGAAATCATCTAAGATGGACTGATTTAAAGTGGAAAAGTGGTCTGACGAGTCCACATTTCAAATTGTTTTTGGAAATATTCAACATCGTGACGTCCGGACCAAAGGGGAAGCGAACCATCCAGACTGTTATCGACGCAAAGCTTAAAAGCCAGCATCTGTGATGGTATGGTGGTGCATTAGTGCCCAAGGCATGGCTAACTTACACATCTGTGAAGGCACTATTAATGCTGATAATATATACAGGTTTTGGAATAACATATGCTGCCATCTAAGCGCCGTATTTTTCATGGACGCCCCTGCTTATTTCAGCAAGACAATGCCAAGGCACATTCAGCACGTGTTACAGCAGCGTGGCTTTGTAAAAAAAAGAGTGCGGGTACTTTCCTGGCCCGTCTGCAGTGCAGACCTGTTCCCATTGAAAATGTGTGGCGCATTATGAAGCGTAAAATACAACAGCGGAGACCCCTGACTGTTGAACCACTGAAGCTCTATATAAGACAACAATGGGAAATAATTCCACTTTCAAAGCTTCAACAATTAGTTTCCTTAGTTCCCAAACGTTTGAGTGTTGTTAAAAGAAAAGGTGCTGTAACACAGTGGTGAACATGCCCTTTCCCAACTACTTTGGCACATGTTGCAGCCATGAAATTGTAAGTTAATTATTTGCAAAAAAAAACAAAGTTTATGAGTTTGAACATCAAGTATCTTGTCTTTGTAGTACATTCAATTGAATATGGGTTGAAAAGGATTTGCAAATTATTATATTCCGTTTATATTTACCTTCAACACAATTTCCCAACTCATATTGAAACAGGGTTTGTACCACAGCATGTTTTTAATTGTGATGAGACATGCATTTTCTGGAAAAATATTCCAAAGCTGTCTTATTTCACAGCGATAGAGAAGAGCTACCTCTCGTTCAGCGGTGCCTTTTTCAAATAACACACACACACACACACACACTGCTCCTCACTGCAAACCCTACCTTCTCTCCCACAGTCTGCTCCTTTCTCGTCAACTCCTCCATTACTGATCTTAATGTGGGTGGATTTTACTTTTAAATGTTTTTTTTTTCTATAAATATGGTTGAAGTTAAGGATTTTTGTGATTTCCCATCGTTTGTGAGGGCACCAAAGTGACTTGTTGTTGTTTTGGCTTGTTAATAAAGAGACTGTTGAGGCATCACTAGCTAGTTTGTTTGATATACAGTTCTGTATAGCACTTCATATTGTGTTCAACGTGTACAAACCTTCACTAAAATATGAAATTTTGTTGAGGCTGCAACCCATTATTCATATTTACATTGTTTCTTATGGAGAAATTAAACTTTACAATTTACGAACGCTGTTGAAGAACCGATCAAGTTTGTAATTCAAGGTTTCACTGTACTTCCATATTTTGGTTGCCCCCCAGCAAAGCACTGATTTGCTACAGCAGAAGTTTTCAGTGTCACCTGTTTGTTTGTATGTACCACAAATACAAGTCAATCCATATTGGTGTCTTACAGTCAAGTCAAAATATTCTGCAGTGCACTGATAATTGTATTTAGAGCCAATGTGGGGCCCGTAATAATCATTTATAAACAGTTTTTGTTTCCCTGATTCCAAAGTTTACATCCCTGAATGAAATGTTATTCAAACTTCGCTGCGTCTGATTTTCCGTGCCTGAGTGAAGCTTCACTCTCATCATCGTTGAAGTGCATAATCAGCACATTTTTGTCTTTATTTACCCCTTACAGTGAATCTGAGTGATTCCGAAACTGGCGGTCTGTAATTACACGACTCGTGTAGGGTTTTGATGTGCCGGCGTGCCAGTTTGATTAATGGCGACAGTGTTGCGGAGTGATGATGTTTGGTCTAGACCTCATTCCATTTGCTCCCCCCACCTCGTATCCAATATTGGCTGAACGAGCTGCAGGAGGAGCCTTAACAAACCTGCTTCCATTCTGCGACGCCACTAACCGCTAGCCACATTTATGTGACCACCAGATGCAGCGTGACCAGGATGAGAAACTATAATTTATTTTGGCTTGTCTGCATGCTGAATGTGGAAGGTGGCACTTGGCAGGAGTGACCACTTTCTGCATGCAAAATGCCAGCTTATTTTCCATAGGAGTTCAACTCAGCGCCTCTGAGTGTGGATTTGTTTCAGCCGCCTCTTCAGTCGTCTGCCCATTGTTTCCACAAACGCAGCTCAGACATGCGTATTACCAGCACTCTATTAGCTTGCAATTTACGCTTTCTTCCATTGTTGGCCACGCAGCGTCTGAATACAAAATACATTGGCGTGCTTTATGTGTCCCGGAATAAAACTGCCCTGCTAAACTTCTTAGCTGTGGACATAAAAGATGATTTGAAAGTTTTTATTTTAAACCGGCTCTATTTTCTGTTGTTTCATCTTTGGAAATGGGTTTTTGTGTAACTGAGACCCCGTTCAAACTAAGCCGGATAAGGTTATCCAGGGTAAATCACACCTAACCTGATCCGTGTCCACACACAACAATGCCGCCGTTTAAGACCCCCGCCTCCGTTCGTCAGCCGGCGCAACGCGACCTAATTTGCATGTGTGGGGAAAATAAATAAAAATCTGCCCAAGCGTCTATTGCAGGGGTAGGGAACCTATGCCTCTCGAGCCAGATGTGGCTCTTTTGATGACTGCATCTGGCTCTCAGATAAATCTTAGCTGACATTGCTTAACACGATAAGTAATGAATAATTCCGCTGGTGTCAAAAATAACGTTCAAAATATAAAACATTCTCATGCATTTTAATCCATCCATCCGGTTTCTACCGCACCTGTTCAAGAAGTTGCATTAATGGTAAGAAGTATTTTATTTATTGTCGATTAGCGTCAGAATAACAATGGTATTAAAAATAATAAGAGACTTATTATTCTCCAAAAATGTTGGTGTTACTTAAAAATGCACACATTTAGTTGTATTCAGTCTTAAAAAAAATATGATATGGCTCTCACGAAAACACTTTTTAAAATATTCGGCTTGTACGGCTCTCCCAGCCAAAAAGGTTCCCGACCCCTGGTCTATTGGCTCCCAGCTCTCCAATAAATATAGCTATATAGTAAATACTTTGCTGTGCATTTTACATTTGTTTGCTGTGTTTTGTGTGCAAGTTTTTTAATTAAAATGCATCTCCTTTGAACAACATCCAGTGTTGTGGTATTTCAATTAACTAGAATCCAGTGGGCTGTGGGGCCCTATGGTCGTGAATCACACCTGACATCATACATGAATCAAGTATTTAATCGACTTGAGAAAGTAGACAATGCGATAAAGAACATTTTAAAACAATTCATCTAGACAGAGAATACCCAAAGTATTGTTGTTGTGGGTTGACTCTGCCAATGGGGTATTCTTTCGTGAGAGATGGCGTCACGGGATAAGTTGGGTCACCCAAAATAAAAACAGGGACCGGATCATCATCTTCCAGCAGTTGTTTGGGACACGTGGTTTGGGACACGTGGAGATGGTTCCATCTTCCAGCTGCGCGCTAATGGCAGAGTTAGCGAAGATGCGGGCATTATGTACGCTGCTTGGCCATTTCACAGTCACATTCATAAAGCAATATTTGTAGTCACACACGGCTGTATCACATCCACGGGAGGAAAGTACCAAGTTTTTCGGTAAACAGACTCACAGCTGACCCGGTCTTTTGAAAGTTCTCTTGTCGTCTGAGAAGTGTTGTATCCGAAATAGCTGCAATCGCCCGTTGCCTTCTCTTAAGGTATTAACCTGTGATTTCCAAAAGCGTCTGTACATGTACAAGAAGGAGAAACACGGGCATGTCTGGATGGTCCGCCTCCATTTTTGTTATGAAGCTGACTATGCAGTGTTCTTTCTGATGTCTTTTCCTGTGTGGAGCAGGGTCTTTCTGGCGTCACTTCCTGTGTGGGCTGTGTCTTTCTGGTGTCACTTCCTCTCCGAACTCAGTTTGTAGACGATCAATGAGTCCATACAAAGCTAAGTGCCGGAGATTCAAGAAATACACGGCTGACTTACGCGTGTAAAAATTTGTCCGAGGAGGGGAAACTTAAAGGCTGGTTTAGTGTGGCTGAAACGGGACTTAGGCTAAATAATTATTTTTTTAAGGGGTTAATTGACTTTTTGTAGACATGGCCTCAGCAACCATGATTGAATACTTAGTGATACTCAGCTTATAATTTCCTTGAACTTGTCAGTCCACTGCCTCGTGCTGCTTTTCATGCCACCTATGCTATTAGCTGTCAATCCCAGTAATGTGCTCTGGCTGTCCAGGCCCATTTTCCACCTTCTCACTTTGATGCTCACCAATATGTTGTTGTCAGTGCTTTCCATATATATATATCACGCACACATTCACACACGCCATGCGCTTCTTTGGATGGGCTTATTTCATGCTTGTTGAACTTGATGAACTGTGGTATTGATTTGTTGTTCTCAACTTTCCTGACGATTATTTGTGACTAAAAAGAAGATCAGTGTCGCAGGAACTTCATCCCTTCTGCGCTTTTCATTAAAGAAGAAGCCGTTTTATTTTCACGCCCGATTAAGTTCTGATCTAAACCTTTTAAGCGAAAGAAGAAATGACCTCCCACCTTCTTTGGGACGCTCTTCAACACACACAAAATGACATTCCCTAAAATAGTGTCCGCCTCAATTAATCACGCAATAAATGGCTCACTTCAAACAGATGTCTGCTTTATTCCGCTATAGCCTGAAGGTCTTGCAGTGTTACCTTTTAATGTGACAGATACCCTTGTTTGTCACGGCAGACCTCTTTACCGCTGCAGGGTTGACATGGCATCTGTAAAGCTGACACAACCAAGTAGGGTAAAGAATAAATTAAGGGAAACCTTCAGGGACTGACTGAGGTGTTCTACAAACCGAAAATGCCGTTCTTGTAGCTAGGGGTGAAACCATTCCTCGAGTAACTGGAGTGATCCGATTCCAAAAAAACGATTTTGCTCTGCCTCGATATGGTTTATTTAATTGTAAACATACACACACGCACGTTTACTGTACATGCATACATAAGGCATGTGAAGTTTTCGCGTCAAAATATATTTTTTGTGCTTTTTTTAATGAAAAATCAATAAAGATTATTGCCATACAAAATTTGTTGAACGCTCACTTCAGCCGCAGGTACTCGCTGTTCCTCTTTCCTAAACACTGTGTTACGGTGCAGGGGAAGAAGAAAATGGCACAGAGTCAGAGACGTCGTTTAGCTCTAGGCGTATTTTTTGATATAATAACATGACGTGTAATAAATCAAGATAGGAATGGTGTGACTATGTGTTGTGTTTAACTGAGTGTTACCAGGAGTTGTTGATGGTGCGTGTTGAGCGAGATGCGGGAGTCAGGGAGAGCAAGGTAGTCTCGCAGTATCCGTGGGCAGGCAGGAGGTCAGGGCCAGGAGGGAGGAGTCAATGTCCGTGTCCAGGCGAGAGGTCGTGATCCAGGAGGGCAGTCAGGGAACCAAAGGGAATTCGGGGAGACGAGACACACCGCTCAAAACCAGGAAATGGTGTAACGCTGCGGGTTGACGACAGAGGACACAAGGCGATGAGCACAAAGGAGGGGAAACAGAGAGAGAGCGAATTCATCTTAGGCAGAAAGCTACAGACGTGTAGGCTTACTGTACCATACAGGGGGCTATGTTCTGGCTTAAGAAGCGTAGAGGCTCATCAATGTCGGGTGTGTAGATTGCAGATTGAAGACAGGAGAAGCACATGCAGGGGCGTGCCCAGAGAGGCGCTTAGCAGAGCGCACTGAAAAATGCGCAGCGGCATGCACCGTGACACGCCGCACTGAATTGCAGGACGAGGACAAAAATCAAGAGCATCGAAACAACCTCGCTAGTTAGCTAAAAATCTAGCTTGTTTGTTGTCTCCTCTGTGTTTTCTTCAAGCCTCAACATTGATGACTGTCCACGTTTCTGCTAATTATGTTTGGATGATTACAATCTGAACACTGTTAGTTCTGAACCATTCGTAGTTGGAGAGTATTTATGAGTAGCCAGCGAGAAGGTATCTTTTTGAAAAGTATATTACCTGAGGGGGCGTGGCTACAGGATAGAGTTGCCGAATGGGAAAAGCTTTGAGTTCTTTGCGTGCATGTTTTCGAATTTTACATTACATATTAATTGTAGGGCTGGTGATATATCGATATACACGATATATTGCGGGTTTGTCTCTGTGCGATATAGAAAATGACTATCGTGATATTCAAGTACAGTGGGGCAAAAAAGTATTTAGTCAGCCACCGATTGTGCAAGTTCTCCCACTTAAAATGATCACAGAGGTCTGTAATTTTCATCATAGGTACACTTCAACTGTGAGAGACGGAATGTGAAAAAAAAATCCAGGAATTCACATTGTAGGATTTTTAAATAATTTATTTGTAAATTATGGTGGAAAATAGGTATTTGGTCAACCATTCAAAGCTCTCACTGATGGAAGGAGGTTTTGGCTCAAAATTTCACGATACATGGCCCCATTCATTCTTTCCTAACACGGATCAATCATCCTGTCCCCTTAGCAGAAAAACAGCCCCAAAGCAATGAAGTTTCCACCCCCACGCTTCACAGTAGGTATGGTGTTCTTGGGATGCAACTCAGTATTCTTCTTCCTCCAAACACGACGAGTTAAGTTTATACCAAAAAGTTCTATTTTGGTTTCATCTGACCACATGACATTTTCCCATGTGCTCTCTGGCAAACTTCAGACGGGCCTGGACATGCACTGGCTCAAGCAGGGGACACATCTGGCACTGCAGGATTTGATTCCCTGTCGGCGTAGTGTGTTGCTGATGGTAACCTTTTGTTACTTTGGTCCCAGCTCTCTGCAGGTCATTCACCAGGTCCCCCTGTGTGATTCTGGGATTTTTGCTCACTGTTCTCATGATCATTTTGACCCCACGGGATGAGATTTTGCGTGGAGCCCCAGATCAAGGGCAATTATCAGTGCTCTTGTATGTCTTCCATTTTCTGATAATTGCTCCCACAGTTGATTTTTTTCACACCAAGCTGCTTGCCTATTGTAGATTCACTCTTCCCAGTCTGGTGTAGGTCTACAATTCTTTTCCTGGTGTCCTTCGACAGCTCTTTGGTCTTGGCAATAGTGGAGTTTGGAGTCTGACTGTTTGAGGCTGTGGACACGTGTCTTTTATACAGATAACAAGTTCAAACAAGTGCCATTAATACAGGTAACGAGTAGAGGACAGAAGAGCTTCTTAAATAAGTTACAGGTCTGTGAAAGCCAGAGATCTTCCTTCTTTGAAGTGACCAAATACTTATTTTCCACCATAATTTACAAATAAATTCTTTAAAATTCCTACAATTTGAATTCCTGGATTTTTTTTCACATTCTGTCTCTCACAGTTGAAGTGTACTTATGATGAAAATTACAGACCTCTGTCATCATTTTAAGTGGGAGAACTTGCACAATCGGTGGCTGACTAAATACTTTTTTGCCCCACTGTATACGTTGTCACGCAGTTGCTTTTAGCTCCGGGGAATTCACTACAGGCTTCTCTCGCTCTTTCCTGTCTCTCCTTCTCACTGACAGCTAGCGCACCTTCTTACATATGTCACATACAACGTCACACGCCCTCGCGGAGCAGAGAAATAGCAGCATGGGTAATGTTAGCTGTGATGCTAGCAGAGCCGTGCGAGTGGTAATACGAGAGAAAGAAAGTGCAAATGAAGGAATAATTAATTCCCAAGAAAAACAGCAGGGGGTCCATCGTCTGGCGGTGGTTTGGCTTCAAGTGGGAATATGTCGAATAGACAACCTTAATTTGTCAAGTGTGGGCCAAAAGTGTTGCTAGATAAAATAGCATTACTGCTAATGTGTAGCATCATTTGAAAAGTCACCTGCTAGAGAATGAAGAGTGCTTACTTTTCCAGATCCACACTGTATGAAAAAGAGTCAACAGAATTTATTAACGTCCATAGTAATCTACCACATAGCAAAGGACGAACACTGTTTGATTTCCTATTATGCAGCTCATTTTTATTTGACATTTATTGAAATATCTTGTGTGACATCATGCAGAAAAGTGCACGTTATTTGTTTTAAACTGTTGTAGTGGCGTTCTGTACAAAAAGTGCAATTTAAATTAGTGTTGCTTTGATAAGTCATCTTAGTGACATCATTCACGAAAGTGCCCTAATAGCTTGTTTTAAAATGTCTCTGACAATCTTGCACTTTCTGTTTTGGAAATGACATGAACGTTAGTGCCACTGCTTAATAACTGTTTGATAAATACAGTTTTGGTCAATTTACTTAGTTGTGATTTCCTTCTCTGCACAAAAGTTTAAAATGAACATATATTAATGCAGTATGAACAAGAATGTTTTATTGTAGACACGTAAAATCATCATACTGCTGTGATTACAAGCATTAAGTGTTAATTCAAGGCCAAGGCAAAACATCAAGATATATGTCTTTAAAATATCTTTTAAAAAAAAAAGGCCATATCGCCCAGCCCTAATTCATAGATGAAAATGTTAGTAGATGATCTACTAATAATTCTGTGGTACATTACACAGGACATGTAAGTGTCAAAAAGACGTCCAGAAAAGGTTTGTTGATGGGAATACATTTAAAAGGTTTATTACAGGGTTTCCCACACATTCATTTATTTGTCGCGGTCCGCCACGAAAGAATTACGGCCGCCACAAAAAAAAAATAAATATATATATATATATATTTTTATTTTTTTTCCGGCATTTGACTCGCTGGACCGCTCATAAAAGCAATGGGACTCTGTCTGGGAATGGAACTTGTAGTTACATATTATATAAATATTATATAAACATGTATATAAATATGTACATAAAGTGTTGTAATTATATTCCAACTCCGCGTTCTTCTTGGTCATCGCTCCCGCTGCTGCCTAAACCATCCCCCCCGCCCCCATGACCCCCAACCCCCGCCCGACCACACCACCACAAATAGATGCCTGACCTGTGGGAAACACTGTATTATAGTATTGAAATGCACCCAATTTCAGGAAATGTAGTCTTCATTTAAAAAAATATATTTTACGGTTTGCATGGCAGCACTTAATGCTGATAAAAATGTTCCCCCCCCCCCCTTTTTTTTTTACTCAAAGGGTGCTCACATTCCTGATGCAGTACACAGACTTGTACCTACACGTGCATACATTTTCTTTATTTTCATAACAATTTACATTTTAGATTGTTGCTGAAAGCATCAAAACTATGAACACGTGGAGTTATGTACTTAATAAAAAAAGGTGAAATAACTGAAAACCTGTTTTATATTCTAGTTTCTTCAAAAATAGCCATTTTTGCTCTGATTACTGCTTTGCACACTCTTGGCATTCTCTCGATGAGCTTCAAGAGGTAGTCAACTGAAATGGTTTAAACTTCACAGGTGTGCTTCATACCATAGCAATTTTATCCATGGTAGTTTTTACTTTTGTTTGGTTACTGTGTACTATTGACTTTGTGTGCTCCAACAATTGTATTTAATACAAGAGAATATGTTTAAATATTGTTGTTCATCTTACACTGTCAACAGCACTCGCCATAAATACATTTATTGTGGAAAAACAGTACTGTTAATGCATGTGATCTGTATCAGCCTTATCGGAAGTACGGTTAATGCATGTGATCTGTATCAGCCTCATCGGAAGTACGGTTAATGCATGTGATCTGTATCAGCCTTATCGGATGTACTGGTAATGCATGTGATCTGTATCAGCCTGATAGGAATATACCTGGTTTTATTTGATTAATCAAAGGGATTTACAGTCGAACATCCGGTTACCAAGATGATATTTGACATCTGCATCCCTAATTGTAGCCTTCCAACCAACTTGTTTATTGCCCTTGTTCTTTTTTTAGGTAAAATTTAAGAATTCAATGGATAAATGATCATTTTACATCACTTTTACCTCCTATTGAAGGTTATTGTTGGCAAACATGGCGATGAACGCAGAGGGAGGAAGATGGGCAAAGCAATTTGGACATTAGCTTCGTATTTTGATATGACTTCCCTCTTTATTTAATGGTGAGAAATAATACTCCATTCAAGCGCAGTCACTCGCAACTTTTTTTGGCCCAGTGGTGTGTTATTTTGCAGTTTTACAAAATTAAAATAAATGTTGAGACGGGGTCACCAACATTTGGGATTCCATTCTATCACGTGGAATGATACACGAGCGAACAAGCCAGTACACGCACGGTACGAAAACCAAAGTTTTTTTGTCAAACCGAGTCATATGAAAAGTTTGAGCTTGAAAAAACCAATGCACCACTATGTTATAGTAAGTAAGTTCATTTTATTTATAAAGCGCTTTTCACAGATGAAGTCACAAAGCGCTGTACAAAACAAGTAAAGTAAAACAATTCAATTTAAAACAGGGGCAACAAAGGATACAAATGATAGTTAAAAGGTGCCTTAACTAAAAGCTTAGCTGAAAAGAGAAGTTCTCAAACGTTTCAACACAGTCAAAAACACAGAGGGACTGGTGTATATTGTTCCAGTGTATGGGAGCTATAGCCTGGAATGCCAGGGCTCCACGGGTTTTAAAACGAGAGTTCTGGATTTTTAGAAGACCCTGGCCTGCGCCCTGAAGAGTAGGGGCATAAAAAGTCAGTGATGTACTGAGGAGCCCCACCATCCAACACACGGAATGTCAGGACTAAAATTTTAAACTCAATGCGGAATTTAATGGGAAGCCAATGAAAACTGGATAAAACGGGGGTGATATGGGCTGTTCTGGATGCACCGGTCAAAAGTCTGGCAGCCACATTTTGTACATGAATTGATATACGTAGACCCCGACTTAAACAAGTTGAAAAACTTATTCGGTTGTTACCATTTAGTGGTCAGTTTTACAGAATATGTACTGTACTGGTTGTACAGTACAATGTACTGTACATTGTGAGGGTCTGCTGGGAACGTCTGGCAGAGTCTCCTGTCAGACAAAGTTTCAATTCCCACCTCCGGAAGAACTTTGAACATGTCACGAGGGAGGTGCTGGACATTGAGTCCGAGTGGACCATGTTCCGCACCTCTATTGTCGAGGCGGCAGATCGGAGCTGTGGCCGCAAGGTAGTTGGTGCCTGTCGGGGCGGCAATCCTAACACCCCTTGGTGGACACCAGCGGTGAGGGATGCCGTCAAGCTGAAGAAGGAGTCCTATCGGGTCCTTTTGGCTCATAGGACTCCAGAGGCAGTGGACAGGTACCGACAGGCCAAGCGGTGTGCAGCTTCAGCGGTCGTGGAGGCAAAAACTCGGACATGGGAAGAGTTCGGGGAAGCCATGGAAAACGACTTCCGGACGGCTTCGAAGCGATTCTGGACCACCGTCCGCCGCCTCAGGAAGGGGAAGCAGTGCACTATCAACACCGTGTATGGTGCGGATGGTGTTCTGCTGACCTCGACTGCGGATGATGTGGATAGGTGGAAGGAATACTTCGAAGACCTCCTCAATCCCACCAACACGTCTTCCTATGAGGAAGCAGTGCCTGGGGAATCTGTGGTGGACTTTCCTATTTCTGGGGCTGAGGTCGCTGAGGTAGTTAAAAAGCTCCTCGGTGGCAAGGCCCCATGGGTGGACGAGATCCGCCCGGAGTTCCTTAAGGCTCTGGATGCTGTGGGGCTGTCTTGGTTGACAAGACTTTGCAGCATCGCGTGGACATCGAGGGCGGTACCTCTGGATTGGCAGACCGGGGTGGTGGTTCCTCTCTTTAAGAAGGGGGACCGGAGGGTGTGTTCCAACTATCGTGGGATCACACTCCTCCGCCTTCCCGGTAAGGTTTATTCAGGTGTACTGGAGAGGAGGCTACGTCGGATAGTCGAACCTCGGATTCAGGAGGAACAGTGTGGTTTTCGTCCTGGTTGTGGAACTGTGGACCAGCTCTATACTCTCGGCAGGGTTCTTGAGGGTGCATGGGAGTTTGCCCAACCAGTCTACATGTGCTTTGTGGAGTTGGAGAAGGCATTCGACCGTGTCCCTCGGGAAGTCCTGTGGGGAGTGCTCAGAGAATATGGGGTATCGGACTGTCTTATTGTGGCGGTCCGTTCCCTGTGCGATCAGTGCCAGAGCTTGGTCCGCATTGCCGGCAGTAAGTCGAACACATTTCCAGTGAGGGTTGGACTCCGCCAAGGCTGTCCTTTGTCACCGATTCTGTTCATAACTTTTATGGACAGAATTTCTAGGCGCAGTCAAGGCGTTGAGGGGTTCCGGTTTGGTAACCGCAGGATTAGGTCTCTGCTTTTTGCAGATGATGTGGTCCTGATGGCTTCATCTGACCGGGATCTTCAGCTCTTGCTGGATCGGTTCGCAGCCGAGTGTGAAGCGACCGGAATGAGAATCAGCACCTCCACGTCCGAGTCCATGGTTCTCACCCGGAAAAGGGTGGAGTGCCATCTCCGGGTTGGGGAGGAGACCCTGCCCCAAGTGGAGGAGTTCAAGTACCTAGGAGTCTTGTTCACGAGTGGGGGAAGAGTGGATCGTGAGATCGACAGGCGGATCGGTGCGGCATCTTCAGTAATGCGGACGTTGTACCGATCCGTTGTGGGGAAGAAGGAGCTGAGCCGGAAGGCAAAACTCTCAATTTACCGGTCGATCTACGTTCCCATCCTCACCTATGGTCATGAGCTTTGGGTCATGACCGAAAGGATAAGATCACGGGTACAAGCGGCCGAAATGAGTTTCCTCCGCCGTGTGGCGGGGCTCTCCCTTAGAGATAGGGTGAGAAGCTCTGCCATCCGGGAGGGACTCAAAGTAAAGCCGCTGCTCCTTCACATCGAGAGGAGCCAGATGAGGTGGTTCGGGCATCTGGTCAGGATGCCACCCGAACGCCTCCCTAGGGAGGTGTTTAGGGCACGTCCAACCGGTAGGAGGCCACGGGGAAGACCCAGGACACGTTGGGAAGACTATGTCTCCCGGCTGGCCTGGGAACGCCTCGGGATCCCCCGGGAAGAGCTAGACGAAGTGGCTGGGGAGAGGGAAGTCTGGGTTTCCCTGCTTAGGCTGTTGCCCCCGCGACCCGACCTCGGATAAGCGGAAGATGATGGATGGATGGATGTACTGTACTGTGCAATCTACTAATAAAAGTTTCAATCAATCAACCGTCTGAGGTCTCTTTAGCATTTACTTGTTGAAAAGGGTGACGAGAGAATTGCAATAGTCAATGCACGACCATATGAATGTGTGAATGATAATTTCGGGATCCAATATTGACAACAAATTTCCCACTTTAGAAATATTTCTCAGATGAAAAAAACAGTTTTTGGTCAATTTACGACAGTGACCCTCCAAACACATTGACTGATCCAACACAACCCTAAGGTTAATGAGGCTGCTTTTTTGAGATGCACCAAGAGAGTTCCTGATCAGGGGGATTTTTTTTATCGGGGGCAATTATCACAGTTATACATATTATGTATTATTTAAAAAAAAATATGTAAAATATTTTTTTTCGGGAAATTACACCAAAATAATAATGCATTTGTCCCCGCAAATTAAACAAAACAAAACAATAGATGTCCCGTACTATATGCAGGAAACCTGGTATGTGTGTGTAAAAACAAACTTTACTGCTCAGTGGAAAAGTTTGAAGCACATTGGCGACTTGATGTGCTCGTCGATTACAGAATCCAACTCCTTCTGCAGGCACGTCTTAGCTGTGCTTCTCATCTTACCCCGCAGTTGGTGGCTGGCGAGTTCGATTTGGAGACCAACTTCATTATCCAAGATGCGGACGGCATCGGCTGCCTGCCGGCGCTGCTGGAACACTGCGACGTCACCTGCCAGGCGGAAATCTGGAGCATGCTCACGGCCATGCTACGGAAGAGCGTGCGCAACCTGCAGATGAGCACGGAGGTGGGCCTGATCCAGCAGCTGCTGCTCAGGATGAGCTCGGTGGACGACATGATCGCAGGTGCGGGAATTGTTTGCAAGTTGTCCTTTTCTTTGCGTTAACGTGCGATGGTTGTCTTTGAAGACTTGCTGGTGGACATGCTGGGAGTGCTGGCCAGCTATAGCATCACGGTGACAGAGGTGAAGCTTCTTTTCAGCATGCTGCAAGGGGAGGGCGGCCTCTGGGTGAGTGATGCCAACAACCGGATGCGCTGTGACGGACAGAATCGTGTCACTTCACCTGGCTTAACATGCACAGCCCTGTGGTCCTGTCGGTGTAATTGACCCAACACTGAATGCACCAATGATCTGTGTATGTTTACTTCCTTTGCAGCCCAGACATGCCGTCAAGATGTTGTCGGTGCTCAATCAGATGCCGCAGAGACACGGGCCAGATGCGTTCTTCAACTTCCCCGGCCGCAGTGCAGCTGTAAGTGCTCTTACGCCGTTTCACATCTGCATATTGTCCTCATCTAATGTAAATGTTTTGTGATGACAGCGGTCAGAGATCACCTGTGCAGTGTTAACTTCTTGGTCTTTGTCTGAGAAACTGGATTATTTTACATAATCATATTTTCCTCCACAAAAAATAAATAATAGAGTGATTAATTTGGAAGCAAATTTGTCAGTTCCAGTGCCAAACTGTCCCATAACAAAATCACTGTGCACAGGAGCCTTTATTTTAACCTTCCTGGAAAAATAGGTTAATCTTTGTAATGAGAAATAAAAACACTCTTTAAACACACATGTGCCTCACGCTGCTAAAATGTGATATCAATCAATCAATCAATGTTTACTTATATAGCCCTAAATCACTAGTGTCTCAAAGGGCTGCACAAACCACTACGACATCCTCGGTAGGCCCACATAAGGGCAAGGAAAACTCACACCCAGTGGGACATCGGTGACAATAATGACCCAGTGGGACGTCGGTGACAATGATGACTATGAGAACATGATACTGTGAAAGATCAATCCATAATGGATCCAACACAGTCGCGAGAGTCCAGTCCAAAGCGGATCCAACACAGCAGCGAGAGTCCCGTTCAGAGCGGAGCCAGCAGGAAACCATCCCAAGAGGAGGCTGATCAGCAGCGCAGAGATGTCCCCAGCCGATACACAGGCGAGCAGTACATGGCCACCGGATCGGACCGGACTCCCTCCACAAAGGAGAGTGGGACATAGAAGAAAAAGAAAAGAAACGGCAGATCAACTGGTCTGAAAAGGGAGTCTATTTAAAGGCTAGAGCATACAAATGAGTTTTAAGGTGAGACTTAAATGCTTCTACTGAGGTAGCATCTCGAACTGTTACCGGGAGGGCATTCCAGAGTACTGGAGCCCGAAATGAAAAAGCTCTATAGCCCGCAGACTTTTTTTGGGCTTTGGGGATCACTAATAAGCCGGAGTCCTTTGAACGCAGATTTCTTGCCGGGACATATGGTACAATACAATCGGCAAGATAGGATGGAGCTAGACCGTGTAGTATTTTATACGTAAGTAGTAAAACCTTAAAGTCACATCTTAAGTGCACAGGAAGCCAGTGCAGGTGAGCCAGTACAGGCGTAATGTGATCAAACTTTCTTGTTCTTGTCAAAAGTCTAGCAGCCGCATTTTGTACCAACTGTAATCTTTTAATGCTAGACATGGGGAGACCCGAAAATAATACGTTACAGTAATCCAGGCGAGACGTAACAAACGCATGGATAATGATCTCAGCGTCTTTAGTGGACAGAATGGAGCGAATTTTAGCGATATTGCGGAGATGAAAGAAGGCCGTTTTAGTAACGCTTTTAATGTGTGCCTCAAAGGACAGAGTTGGGTCGAAGATAATACCCAGATTCTTTACCGTGTCGCCTTGTTTAATTGTTTGGTTGTCAAATGTTAGAGTTGTATTATTAAATAGAGTTCGTGAATAAGGTGAATAATATCTGCAGTCAATTATAAAGATAAGTTACCCAGTGTGATAATGATACATTTAAAAAAAATAAATGTTTTATAAACACAAAGATGCATAATAAATAGGAATTTATATCTTTTACATTTGAATCAATTCCCGTAATTTTTTTGTGTGTCAATAAATTGTAACTGTTTACAAGTAAAATCATCTTTTTTAATGTAACATTTAAAAAAGGAGCTCAATACGATAACTTTGCGCTCAATTTGTTGTATCTTATTTCCTTATAACATTTCTAAGTCTCATTAGCAGGTATTACCGTATTTTACGGACTTGAAAGTTACCGGTACATAGGTAGCACCCGAAAAATTTGTGGGGGAAAAAATATTGTTACATACATTAGGGGGGAAATAATATATATATGCGACTATAAGCCGCAGATATATAAGTTGCGAAATGAGTTATTTGCGCAGAAGGATTTTGTAAATATTTATTATACCTTTTTAATTTTTTCCAAACTGTGTCTGTAAAACGGCTGATCAAACAAAACAGAAGTCATTAGCTGCGGAAGATAGCTCTCCAATCAGCTAAACAGATTCAGTAACACCCTTGTGACGTTTTGGTGAATTACCTGAGGAATTTGTGAAACTGAAAGAATACAAAAATAGTGTTGTAAGTTAATAATACTAACACAGACACTTGCAAACGTGTTAGCATATTAGTTATTGCTAATGAAACATGCTTGATTACATTACGAGGCCACAGACCTAGACAAAATACACCACATACAGCCTGTTTAGATTTTCAATCCAGCCTGCCAGAAATTTCCCAAAAATATTTTTCGACCTTTAACATTGAAGCTGTAGCCACCATTTTGATGTGCAACGCTGTTAATCTTGAACTGTAGAAAGTACTTCAATGGTTGGAATCTGCACTTCTGGGTTATCACGAGACTCTACGTCACAGCAGCTCCAAGTATTAGAGGCATCAAGCAGAGTGGGCAAGGGTTTGTATATAGAACCGCCAGACTGGAACTGTGATGCAAATTTTTAAGACAAAATTCTGCAGAAAAGTGATAATTTATCGTATTGTAGGGATTTTTACCCTTTGCATTCATATTTTGCGTGTTTCTTATATTTTTGTTGTGTTTTGCTTGATTGTAAAAGATCGAGGAGCTTGTCATTGTTTTATTGTTCAGTTAATATTGTAAATTCCACATTCTTTATTTTGATGTACATTCTGGCTGTCACATGCTGTAAAAGACTATAAAATAAAATTTTGTTTTTCAATGTGATTTGACATAACATTTTGGCACATTTTTAGCAAATTATTGTGAGTTTTTGTATTGGTGTTCTTGAAAAAAGGTACCCAAGCACACATTGTACAGTAGATTTTTTTTTTGTGTGTGTGCGTGTGCACATGTGAAAATATATTTGACCCCTGAGTCCAAATAATTGTCCAGATCCGCGATAGCACGTACACATGCATGAAAGCACTCCCACAGACATCACACATGGGATGGTGTAGTAAGTATAAATAGTTGAAGTTATATTGTAAAAATATAAACATTACATACGAGCAGAAACACTATGACTGAAGTAAACCACACCAACATTTTATATTTTCCATTGAAAATATAGAATAGGCGCCAGCGCCCCCCGCGACCCCGAAAGGGAATAAGCGATAGAAAATGGATGGATGGATGGAAATATTGAACATTACACACTTTGGTAAGCTATGAAGCTGCACCATTTGATGTGCTTCAACATACTAGTACTATTATGGTGTGTATATAAGGTAAGACATATCACCTGGCGTTTCGTTTTGTAATATTATGCAAAAGCAACTTTTCTCACCTTCTGGTACCTGCTGATCTGTATTTGTGATCTGCATAAATCCTGAAAAATTGCGTGGATCTGCATTTGTATTCCGTGCCCACACCGTAGTCGATAAGCTTCTTTTTTGTCTATCTTCTTGTTATGAACATTCATCCGGTGCTGTTGCCATTTCTAATATGAATTAGTGTAAAGTTCCTACTTATATCTGCCGGTGTAGTGAGTTTACATTATCCGCCCAAGGAATTTTAGTTATTAGAGTGTTCCGTTCGGCCGGTTTTTCACGGGACACATTTCCAGTGTTTCCGGTTGAGGAGATGCTGCTCCTTTTATAGATTTAAGTAAAGTATGAATGACATTAAAACAGATAGCTCCACAAGAAAAAAAAAAAAAAGACTCCTTTAATGCGCCCTATAATCCGGTATGCCTTTATAAATGAAAAAAGAACAAAAATAGACCATTCATCGTCAGTGCGCCTTATAATCCGGTGCGCCCTATGGCCCGGAAAATACGGTATAATGTGTACATTTTGGAGAAAATCCCCAAAAATATATACTGTGTTAAAAAATAAATAAAACCTGGCTGTACATAACTGTTACTTTAGCGCTTGATTAGAGCAAGTAATAACGTCAGAGATATTAACTTCAGTGGTCTGAAAGTTGTTTGTGCAGAATCTTGTCATGAATGCAAATAGAATATTACAGAACACTAATACATATTTAGCAGGAGCGTGATTTATTTGATAAATGAAGTCATCCACCAGAAGAGCTTAAGCTCACATTTTCCATATTTGACAAAATAGGTGGAAGAACATTTAAAAGCTCCTCCGTTTATGCTTTCCAGGCCATCGCTTTACCTCCGATCGCCAAGTGGCCTTACCAGAACGGCTTTACGTTCAACACCTGGTTCCGGATGGATCCCTTGAACAACATCACCGTCGACAAGGACAAACCCTATCTTTACTGGTGAGCAACACCGCATGTGAATGTGACAAGTATATTTCCCCGGTTTGTGCTTTGCATTCATTAGCCCACATAATAGAGCGGAAAACCTTCCGGTTCCTCCTTTTCTTGAGCATCGCATTACAGCTCATTCCTGCTCCTCAGAGATGTGCTAAGCAAGCAGTGCACGCATTGCAACTTCCTGCTCAAAACCTTGGGATCTCACTATTAACAACTTTTAAATGTGTAGGCAACATACTTATTTAACAGGACTGAATGTAACAGGAGTGAGTTTTTAGCATAGAATTGGCAAATACATGAAATATAGCCGTGTGACATTTATGGCAATAGTGTGTTGACACTTGGCACATTACAGGGATTCAACATAAAAAAATATGTACTGTATGTAGAATATACAAAAACATTTGATTTTGACCTTACCATGGCCTGCAGAAGATCTTAATGACACAACTTCCTGTGGGGACCCTGTGACTTACAGTATGTAATATTAAACATCCATCCATCCATTTCCTACCGCTTAATATACAAAGGGTATTGTGTTCATGACAGGACTGAGTGAAACCCCAGGGACATAACTTATGTTTCAATTGTAACTAAATTGTGTTTTTTTTAATGAAATATAGTTCAACTAAATTCTTTGTTTCAACTTAAAATCTGATAATACAAATACAGTATTGAACTACCAAGAATGATTTATGGTCCATCTCAGGCAACTTTATTTCATTTTAGACTAGTTTTTATAAGTGGAATATGACTTATTTAAGTAACAGGACAGAAGGACATATATATATGTGTGTGTGTGTGTGTGTGTGTGTATGTGTATATATATATGTATATATATATATATATATATATATATATATATATATATATATATATATATATATATATATATGTGTATATATATCATCTTAAATTGTGAAGATTTCTTTTGGCGGGTATATCTCGGATATATTAAAGCAGTGGTCCCCAACCTTTTTTTATCCGCGGACCGGTCAACGCTTAATAATTTGTCCCGCGGCCCGGCTGTCATGAAAAAGGGACGTTTTTGTCATGAAAAAATTAGTTTTTCGTGGTTGGTGCACTAATTGTAAGTTTTTTATGTTATTTAATAAAAAAAAATATATATATAAATATATATATATATTTTTTTTTGTATTTATTTATTTTTTTTAATAAAAAATTCTTCTGCGGCCCGTGACCAAACGGGCCACGGCCCGGTACAGTGGTTGGGGACCACTGTATTAAAGTACGTCCACAGCGCGGACACGCTGCCTCTGCACCAGACAACCCTGTGTGTATGGCTAGTGTGTTATAGTTGTCATTTTTCCCATGGTCTGTGAACACACCTTGTCGGCGGAGGTTGAACAAGTGTTGTGTATCCTGGAGTGAAGCTTGGAGGCAGACGTGTGTGCACAGATCAAATACTTGCTGCAATTGGGCCTGTTGTTAGGATAAAATTGCCCATAAAAGCTTAAAAGATTGTTACTTTGTTTTTTTCTGGATGCTACAATACATTACCAGTATATTAATTGATTTTGTTAGGTGTGGTGGCTAATATGAAGCCGTACACCAAGGAGAAACCCTAAACATAATTAAACCTAAATACACTTTTATTTTGAAGCCAGAAAAGTGTGTAATTGTTTTGAGAAAGTGTCTTGACATGTTTTAATGTCTGATCAACTGCAATAAAAGTCTCTTTTCGACACCCTACCGATTTCTGTTGAACTTTTATGTCATCTTGCTCACTAAATCAGTCACAGTAACCATCTAAATCAGGAATGCTCACACTTTTTCTGCGGGCAAGATACTTTTCAATTGACCAATTCGAGGAGCTCTACCTCATTCATATTCATAATTTATATTTATTTATTTATGAAAGAGACATTTTTGTAAATGGTGTTTAATGATAATACAAGCATGTTTAACAAATATAGATTCCTTTCTTTCATGAAGACAAAAATATAAGTTGGTGTATTACCTGATTCTGATGACTTGCATTGATTGGAATCAGACAGTGGTGCTGATAACGTCCGCATTTTCAAATGGAGGAGAAAAAAAGTCCTCCTTTCTGTCCAATAGCACATGAAAGTGCTTGGATTTGGCATCTCATTTGTCTAACATGCATACTTGTTTTTAAACATTTTGTTAGGAGAGTAGCATGTGTGTGTTGCCCTTTAATGTGTGACAGCAGTTGAGTGTGTGGGCGAGAGAGGAGAGGGAGCGGTCGCTGAGGGTGGGGGAGTGGCTAGTATTTTTGTGTGGAATTTTGACTGTGTGCAAGACATAAATAAAAAGCCACGATTTGCAACTAATCGCTGGACTCGTCATTTGGCCCTGGAGTCCAGAATTGTGAAGACCCCGGGTAAAGTGAAGGGTGTTGCCCCGAGAATCCATCACCCCTGGAGAAGTGTCTCCCCTGAACTCCTTGACTACGGTCTAGGAGCCGGAAACAGGAAAGGTGCAACGAAGAAATACATTGGCATCAAACTCCGTAGCTTGCTAGCTTGTGCACACTAGCTTTCTGAGACTCCTATTTTGTTAGCACAGGCAGAATGAAACAGGTCTTTTATGGTGAAGACAGGAACTGTGCAGTCGGTCTTTAGAGTTTTGACAGCAGGTACGGCCCAAGAGTCTGTTGAAATAAAGCGTTTGTCTCCGTCCTGTCAGTGATTTTTTTTTTCTTAATAATGAGCTCTCAGCAGCCAGGGTCATCTCACAAGATCCTCGGGTGCCAAGAATGTCAAACAACTGACGGAAGTGAAGTCTTGGTGAAGATTGATGATTGCTCATTTTTATGTCTATTTTTTTAATGCCTGGCTTGCGATCGACTGACACGCCATCCGCGATCGACCAGTAGCTCGCGATCCACGTAATGCCCACCACTGATCTAAATGTTATGTTATCACTGTACCTTAATCGTAACCTGAACATGGAAGTGGAGCACCACCCACCTCTAGAATGACGCGCGCAGCAGGCTTTTGCTGCAGGGATGTCGCCTTTTCTCACGGCAAAAAATAATCCTTTCTTGTCAGGAGAACAACTTGCCATGCCTTTAAACCTGATAGTTCCATAAGGTAGACTTTCTTTTGTCCATTTCTGTTTGCCTGTGGCTCATCAGTAGCAAGTGAAGTGCAGCCAAGTTCCTCCCGCTACGGCAAAAAGGAAGTCTTTGCGTTAATTGGCCATTTAGAAAATTAGTGCTGTTACTGAAATGTATAACTAATTATCGCGTTAACTTTGACAGCCTTTGTGTGTGTGTATGCGCGCGTGCGTGCGTAAAGGTAACTATTTGGTATTTATGCCATTAGTTTGTTGACAATAAGTACATTCGTGATTTTATGACACTTATTTTTTTAAATAAACTATGTAACAGGACTGATTAGATTTTAGTCATTGTTGAAAATATGAATTATACTGAAAAGTAAACTTATTTCGCCTTCATAAAGCCTGAATGATGCAACTTCCTGTGGACCATGTAACTTATGGAAAATTCCACATTTTTAACAGGGTCTTTTGGGTTAGTAACAGGACTCAGTAAACAAACAAAAAAACGGCGACATAACTTGTTTTGTTTTTTTAAAGAAAATAAAAGTGAAATATTTAGAGCAGTGGTTCTCAACCTTTTTTCAGTGATGTAACCACTGTGAACATTTTTTTCCAATTCAAGTACCCCCTAATCAGAGCAAAGCATTTTTGGTTGAAAAAAAGAGATAAAGTAAAATACAGCACTATGTCCTCAGTTTTTGATGTATTAAATTGTATAACAGTGCAAAATATTGCTCATTTGTAGTGGTCTTTTTTTAATTATTTGGAAAAAAAGATATAAAAATAACTAAAAATGTGTTGAAAAATAAACAAGTGATTCAATTATAAATAAATATTTCTCCACATAGAAGTAATCATCAACTTAAAGTGCCCTCCTTGGGGATTGTAATAGAGATCCATCTGGATTCATGAACTTAATTCTAAACATTTCTTCACAAAAAATAAATCTTTAACATCAATATTTATGGAACATGTCCACAAAAAATCTAGCTGTCAACACTGAATATTGCATCGTTGCATTTCTTTTCACAGTTTACATTTTGTTGATTATTCAATAAATGTATTTATAAAGGATTTTTGAATTGTTGCTATTTTTAGAATATTAAAAAAAAAAATCTCACGCACCCCTTGGCATACCTTCAAGTACACCCAGGGGTACGCGTACCCCGATTTGAGAACCACTGATTTAGAGTATACAGAGACACAAATAAGTAAAAAAAAAAAAAAAAAAACAAATCTGAAAAATTATAATTGTCATGTTTCTTGGTAAAGTCTTGTTTTTGGAAGTGGGCAGAGGAAACCTTTTTTTTTTCATTGTTCATCTTTTAATTAGTATTTATACATTTTGTTTCCTGGGGACACAAATGACACTGATATGGTGGAATAACCCATATGTTCATTCAATCGTACAATACGGGTCCTGGATAATAATTAGCTTTGTGTCCCTCTTTGGTCGCACTTGTTTCTCATTATTCAAATCTTCCCAGGAGGTGGTTGTGAGTTTCACCCACATAAAAAAGGGATTCGTTTTTTTTTTTCTTTTCATGTATTCATGCAGCAATACCTCCCAGCGTGTGAGATATGTCGAGCTAATCTTTACACGTCACTCACAGACCTCTCGCGGCTCCGTGGCGAGGCCGCGTCGACTTGAATACGGTGCCCGGGTTTGCTGCTTTTCACCCGATATGTGATCATAGGCTGATGTGACACGGCACTGATGTGGCCGTACAATAGGTGTGTTGCACAGTGTCAGCAGGCGTTGCTTAAAAAGACGTTTGCTTTGTTTGCCCAGGCAGAGGTCATGGTAGAAGATCTCAGTGGGAGGTGCTCTCTTATAAGGTGGAAGATGGAAGACGGCGATAGATCTAAGGGGAGTGGGAGTGCAAAGTGTTTATTGCGGCAGAGAAATGAATGTCCAGAGCCATATGTACGTGTGTGTGTGCCTTCAGTGAGTGTTTTATACAGGTGTCATTTCCTCTGCATGGGCCGCCTCTTATCTGCAAGATCACTGTGGAAGGATTAAAGCCGGAGAGCATCACGAGTGTTAGTCACACACTACACTTCCCTCTCCCTGTCTGCAAAACGAGCCCATTTTACTCTCTTAATGAGTATATCCCTGGGCAGCACAGTGGGACATGTGGTTAGTGCATCTGCTCTGCAGTCAAGGAGTTCTGGGTTTAAATCTGTGATTTTTATTAGCAAGATGGAATGCTGTGTGGCCCATCACAAATAAAAGTCGACATGTTAGCTCGAAAACACATTGTAATGTTCTTGTGGACCTAATGTGTTAAGATTGTGTGGATTCCTCACTAAAAAATGGCGTACATTCGAATCCAGAAAAAAAAAAAGGTTTTATTCAGTCACAAGACTTTTGAACAGCAGTAAATGAAGTGGTGGGCCACCAAACCAACGTGGCTACTGTGGCGCGAACCCTGTGCAAATTCATCTGTGTACGCAAGAGGCTTAGAGCAGGGTATCCAAACTACGGCTTACGGGCTAAGTGCTGCCCGCCGGCATCTTCAATTTGGCCCTTAAGGCGTCATGAGTTTAACAAAGCGTCTCGCCGCGGAGTGCTTTTAAAGTTATTCTGAAGTACCAGGTGGTCTCTGAATGCTACAATGAGTAAATCAGATCAATGACCCTTGAAAGTAAGTTAAAATAATAGCACAGTATTTACTTATATGACACACCCCAAACAACCTACCCTAGTCATGGTGCAAAAAAAACTAATGGTCACACAAGACAACCTGCTTACACTACATTGTGGATATTATCAAATATGTCAAAACACCATAAAAATTATTCCAAATTACACCCATTTAAATGCATTAGCGTGCATGATGGGAAAAATGTAAGACAATAAATATATATTAGGGGTGTGGGAAACAATCGATTCGAATACGAATCGCGATTCTCACGTTGTGCGATTCAGAATCGATACTCATTTTTTTTTAAATGTATTTATTTATTTTTTATTGTATTTTTTTATTATTATTTTTTTTTTAATCAAGCCAACAAACCACTACACAGCAATTCCATAACAATGCAATCCAATTCCAAAGCCAAATCTGACCCAGCAACACTCAGAACTGCAATAAACAGAGCAGTAGAGAGGAGACACAAACACGACACAGAACAAACCAAAAGTAGTGAAACAAAAATTCATATTATCAACAACAGTATCAATAATAGTTAGAATTTCAGCATGGCAGTGATTAAAATCCCTCATTGACATTATCATTAGACATTTATAAAAAAGAACAATAGTGTCACAGTGGCTTACACTTGCATCGCATCTCATAAGCTTGACAACACACTGTGTCCAATGTTTTCACAAAGATAAAATAAGTCATATTTTTGGTTCGTTTGACAGTTAAAAGAAATTTATTTCGCAGCCCTAATATATATATATATATTTACATATATATATATATTTAAAGATATATATTTACATATCTATATATTGATATATATATTGTGTGTGTGTATGTATGTATGTATGTATGTATGTATGTATATATATATATATATATATATATATATATATATATATATATATATATATATATATATAATACTTTATTGATTCCTTCAGGAGAGTTCCCTCATATACTATATATCAATGGAACCTATTCCTATACATTGTCAAAAACTATCTTGTGCTCCAGATGTCATGAAAACTTGGGAAAGCATGGAGGTCTACAACTTTTTTGTGTGTGGCTGGTTCAAGGACATTGGCATCAAAACTTTACTAGATAAATCACACGTTGTTTTTACATGGGCTGAGGTTGCATTTCATGATTTAACTTTGCTTCCAAAAGCCATGTTTGTTGCTTTGTTGTTGTTGCACGCGCTGTTACTACTACTCATGTTTTTCGTAGTCCTTATCAAAATATTGATGTCAACATTGTGTATGTGATGAAAGCTTAATTTATAATTGCTGCTCTCAGTTCAGTTTCAGTTTATTTCGAACATGCACACGATACAATGTAATGTATCACATATTTCCAGTTGTTTAATTACAGCACGTCTGAAAAGGAGTAGGAAGAACCTGAGCTTATTTAATTCTACGCCTTTTCATACCATAGCCATTTTATCCCACTTCCTTGTTCTCTGTAACAGAACAGTGAATAAAAAAAGTAATATACCATAGTAAGTAACACAAATTAAATACAAAGATATTCTTTATCTTAAAAGTAAAAAAAAAAGGGTTCAAGATGTTCATAATTATTATTCTGTGTACTTTGGTAAAAGCTTAACTCTTTTTGAGGTTCTGCCCACATTGACTATTTATTTGGACTCACCGAGTTGGGGGCTTACAAAACTCTTGTAGCAAAAATGTTTGTTAAAAACTCTGAAACAAGATAAAATAAAAATTATAATGATAATCCATAAAACTTTAGAAGGAGTGGGTGACTGACTAAACCAAATGTAATTATAATTTGTGTAACAAAATGTGTTGATACAGTGGCCTGCTCACAGCCAGATTAAAGTATTGTGTATAAATTACAAAATATTTGATTGGCATTTAAACTTGCCAGTGCTATCAACAAGGATTCGAAAGACTGTGACTCTTGTTTGATGACTAATATTACACAGGAGAGGTTCTTGCGATAGAGCTGTACGTGACACAAAGCCGAGCCATACCTCCACACTCCCCGGTGCCAAGCCAGTGTGTCGCCACACCCGGTGGCTGCTGTTCGCCCATGTGCTTGGCCAGGTGGAAAAAATTAATAGATTGTCCTCATGCATATTAGTATAAATTTGAGGCATTAAAATGGATTGGCGAGCAAGTACATTTTGTTCTTACCTTTGATGTTTTTACTTTGTTGAAATTAAATATTGGCAAAGCCCGAACGATTACCTCTGTGTTTTGCCAAAGAATCCACAACATGTTGAAATGTGCGTACTTGAAGCATGAATTTAGTGCGAGGCTCCACACATTTACTTAGTACAGCTTAATGCATTAGTTATCAGGTCTGCCAGAGAATAAGACTGAGCACCAAGAATCAGTGTTGACCACAAATAATGCTCTTTTTAAAAAAATCTACAGGAGACAAATCTAGTGAAGAGACTTTTGGAGACTATGACATAAAAACACGTCTTTTGTGCACACCTTTTTCTGCGGATGGCTTTGGTTCAACCTATTTAGCAGCACAGGCATTGGGCTTTCAAAACACCATCGTGGCTGATAAGGTTTGACGTGTTGAGCCGTGATGCTTTTTGCTGTATTGCAGAATGTTTGCAGAACATTTAGTGCGAAGAGCATGCAACATGTTTACTTCCGAAACAGTGACAATCTCACATCATTGACACCATGTTTGTTTTGGGGAAATTTGCAACAGGCAAGAAAAGGAGCGCTTTATTCGCTCACCCTAACCAACCCACAGAACAGTACAGGTAAACTTGCCCCATTGGATGTTTTTTTTTTTTTTTTTAGTGTTTATTAGTTTTTTTTAGACAAAGCTATTTCCTAACACCAAAAATTTTCTGTATGACGTTACAATCACTTATATCAGCCCGACAATTGTTTGTCCAATATTTAGGGTGCACGTCTAGTAGACATCGTAATCAATTAGGAACTACACCTGTTTGTCGTCTACAAAAGTTGATAACTGCCAGGGGCAATTTCAGTGCTGCTTCAAAAAACTTAGACAAAAAACAGCTGTGTCTGAAGGCAACTTACACAAAAATGGAAGTAGCTGTGTTTGAAGTAATACAAGTGGTGTGAAACTGTGCTGTTTAAAATAAACTCATCAGCGTTATTCATTTTCTCCTAATCGTTATAACAAGGTTGATGCTGTGCTGTGCATGATATTTATTTAATTTAAACAGTTAATAAATAACTGGTCAAAGAGAGCTACATTTTCCATTTCACTTTTTTCATGCATTCCAAATGATTAATAAAGCAAAAAATAAGTTGTTATATAATGTTTAGTTATTTATTGCCTGCACCCAATTAACGCCTTGACCTCTGTATAACGCCCGGTTATAATTAGTGTTTATGCTGTACTAATTCCAATGTTATGTTTGGATAAACATTTATTATGATCAAAATGCCATACTGAGTACGTGTTTATATTTTTAAATAAGCTTGACTTAATACCCAGTGCTGCATGCATAACACATGCATGTATTTCTGTTTACAGCTTTCGCACCAGCAAGGGTATCGGCTACTCCTCACATTTCGTGGGCAACTGCCTGATTGTCACATCCCTCAAATCAAAAGGAAAAGGATTCCAGCATTGCGTGAAATATGATTTCCAGCCAAGGAAGGTAAGTGCAGTGTCATGGCATTGAATAAAACAACTTCTTCTTGTTTGTGTTAAAGCAGTAAAGCACAACAATATCAATATAATGCAGTAATGTCCAAACTGCGGCCCTTGGGCATCTTCAGTTTGGCCCGCGAGACATCACAAGTTTAACAAGGAATTTGTCCCGTGAGGTGCCAAAAGCTACATTGTAAAAAGCTGCCAGTCTAATTTGGAGCACTTTAGCTGCTTGATACTTCTGCTTGATTTGAAAAATTAGAGGTCGTCACAGTGGTAAAACCAGGTAGGAGTCAAACTTTCCCATACATTTGATATTCAATTAAATTAATTATTAACTATATATCCTTAATATTAATTGTGTGTGTATCTGTGTGTGTGTGTGTGTGTGTGTGTGTGTGTGTGTGTGTGTGTGTGTGTGTGTATATTACAGCGAAGTGTTCCTGCGTGTTGTTGATAAATGGGTTTCGCTTTGCATAGTAGAGTTTTAACTTGCACTTACAGATGTAGCGACCAACTGTAGTTACTGACAGTGGTTTTCTGAAGTGTTCCTGAACCCATGTGGTGATATCCTTTACACACTGTCGGTTTTTGATGCAGTACCGCCTGAGGGGATCAGAGGTCTGTAAAATCATCGCTTACGTGCAGTGATTTCTCCAGATTCTCTGAACCTTTTGAGGATTTTACGGACTGCAGATGGTAAGATCCCTAAATTCCTTGCAATAGCTCGTTGAGAAATGTTGTTCTTAAACTACTCGACAATTTGCTTACAAATTGGTGACCCTCACCCCATCCTTGTTTGTGAATTACTTAGCATTTCATGGAAGCTGCTTTTATACCCAATCATGGAACCTACCCTTTCCCAAGTAGCCTGAACACCTGTGGGATGTTCCAAATAAGTGGTTGATGAGCATTCCTCAACTTTATCAGTATTTATTGACACCTTTCCCAACTTCTTTGTCACGTGTTGCTGGCATCAAAATCTAAAGTTAATGATTATTTGCCCCCCAAAAAAACGTTTATCAGTTTTAACATCAAATATGTTGTCTTTCCGTTTATATTTACATCTAATCTAACACAATTTCCCCACTCATATGGAAACGGGGTTTGTGTATATATATATATATATATATATATATATATATATATATATATATATATATATATTTGTGTAAATGAGTTTGAGTATATGTCAAAGTTTGGACACCAATGATACAACGCAATGGGATCTAAAATGTTCAATCGCGTTTTTCAACTTCATTCCTTAGTTAAAATGACAATGAAGTGTGATAGCACTACGCTATCTTTTTTCACTGGAAAACGTCCAACAATATTAACGTCTACAAGTCTTCACCTGCCAGCACAGCTCACATACAGTAGATGGTTCCTCGAAGAAAAGGCATGTTCAAATAAGCTTTTAATTGATTTTGACTTCAGGCATCTTCTGCACGAGTGTTAATCTAAATTGGTAGCGGCTGCCTTGCAGTCTTCCCCCCCCTGTCAACCATGAATCGTCTTTAATTGTTCTTACTGGCGTGAGTGCACACGCTTAGTAGTCTTCTCAGGTCAAAGCAATAAATACCGTGGCACCTATTACACGGCACTGAGAGAAGGCTTCAGGCAAGTCTCATTCAGAAGACCGAGCAGACGCTATCTTTATGTATTTGATTCTTTCTTTCTAATTCCTGCATTGATTACGCATCAACAGAGCAAATTACTGAATCGTGTCCATTAAGAGCAATAAAATGAATGAACCACCAAAACTGTTAGCATCAGCATGCATGCACACAAATAGAGAACACTATTCCAAAGAAGTAAATGTACTCACACGGCTGTTCAAGGGAGCTCTCGATTCTTTAATGATCTTTGCACCTCATTTACATCATTTCTTTTGAACTACAATCACTGCTTTAAAGGGGAACTGCACTTTTTTTTTTTTACATTCATTCACAATCCCCATGTGAGACAAGAACGCGTCTCTTTTCTGCATTCTAAGTCATAATATACGGCAAGTATGAGGTGGCCAACAATGCAGCTAATAGGGGGAAGTCTATTGCGCCGATAAAGCACTCTAAAAAAATCTAAAAACTACCAACAATACTCCATTTAAATGTTGTGATCACACATCGCTCATTTTAATGACAAATTGAGCCGATGAGCGGCTGCAACACCTCTAAGCTGGCGAAAGTTAATTTTAGATTATAAATCATGCCTCTCACCTGGATAGTAGAAGGTTGAATGAATGATCTTTATTGTCATTATGCATGTACAGGGACGGGTCCAACAAAATTTAGATAGCTTCCCTGAGGTGCTTTACATTTTAAGAAAAAGAAGAAACCACACAATATACAGAGACAACATGATATACACAATATGCAACATACAGTATGGCCAAAGACCACTCTAAGAAGCAAAAAAACTGATGCAATAAACTGAGTAGTTGGTCATTTATTACATTTAATTTAGACCCTGAGATGGCGAGAAAGACATGAAAAGACACTGGTTTGTGCCCCTTTTTTTTAAACTCCTCGTAAGAATAAGGTTTTAAACTGGAAGATATAAACATCCCATCAGTCGGCATCCGAGTGAGAGGAGACATTGTACAGCTGGTGATTGTTTTATGTTCATAGTTTGTATATCTTGTTTAGCATTTCGCATTACTGCTAAATGTTGCTTAGTGTTTTACAAAAAATCTGGTTAGCACACATCTCCTAAAACTTGTAGATAATCCTTATATTCATTCTTAAAAGTATAGTGTTCTGGTTAATCAGTATTCTTTGATGGCTCTCAAGAAACCTTCAGGAAAATTCACTGAAATGGGATAATGAACGACTGTTAACATTTTGGACCACAAACGCATCATCTCTACCGCGTTACTTAATGGTAAATAGGTTATACTTGTAAAGGTACTCACAGCGCTTTGACACCATTTCCACATTCACCCATTCACACCCACACATTCACACATTGATGGCGGGAGCTGCAATGCAAGGCCCTAACCACGACCCATCAGGAGCAAGGGTGAAGTGTCTTGCACAAAGACACAATGGACGTGACTTGGATGGGCTCGAACCTGGAACGCTCAAGTTGTTGGCACGGCCACTTTACCCTCCGAGCCACGCCTTCCCAGTTACGCTGTTAGCGACTTAGCACAGAAGCTAATGATAGCTCCTCTCTGCTGCTCGCTCTGTGTGTCAATTATTTAACTACAACGCTACTCATTGCCTATGCCGACTAAACCACTGTAAAATAGCGGCTCGGTGACTGAAGAGTAGTTTTAAACTTAACTGCCTGCAGAAAAAGCTCCATCTATCCGTGAGGATATAAATTTAACATTTATAAACAAAATGAACGTATATTGCTTTGACTTATTACTTTTTTAAGAAAAAACAACACATTACGTTACTACTTACAGCAAAAATAGTCTGAGTGTTTCCAGCACTGGTTATCTGAGACAATCTTAAGCACTTTGAACGCTTTTTTTTTTTTTTTTTTTTCATATATATTCGCCGTACAAGTTTCGGTTCATATCGCCCTGAGTATTAAAACATTGCTTTATATCGGACTGCGTTATATCGAACTTGACCTGTTTATGCAATTTAAGATTTCTCCTTGTATCATGTGTGTTTGCTTCTATTTTGTCATTGTGCGGCATGTTTTTTGATTGTTTTGCCTGTGTTCTTAAACTGCTAGTCAAAGCCTAACCAGGGAGAAGGGTCGCAAATTAGCTTAGCTAAAAATCTGTTTATATTCATATGAAATAATGTTTAATGAATTTAAGTCTGTTCAATTAATTGAAATCAAATGCGTTTTAGGAATTTTCAGAAAGGGAGAAAGTGATTACATTTTGGAGGTGATCTGAATCACAGAGGCACTAATAATGGCAGCACAACAGGCCATAAGCACAAGAGCCATAGAGGCCAGGGTCTACCAGAGTAGATCAGACCCGAGATGCAGACTGTGCAAAAAAGACCTGAGACTGTCCAGTAAGATGCTAGCTGTACGTGTAGAGGCACAACCAAGTGGCCGGGATAGTATACAGGAACGTCTGCAACCAGTATAGCATATACTGTAAGTATCCAAATCCCAATGGGCCATACCACAGAAGGGGGCTGAGAACAACAGGGTCAAGGTTCTTTGGGACTTCAGCCTCCAGACTGACAAACAGCTTCTAGCTAACCAACCAGACATAGTTGTGGTGGACAAAGAGCACAAAAGGGTGGTGGTGATAGATGTGGCAATCCCAGCTGATGCCAACATCAGGAAGAAGCAACACAAGAAACTTGAGAAGTACCAAGGGTTGAAAAAGCAGCTGGAATGGATGTGGAAGGTCAAGGCTTGTGTGTTCCCCGGGATAGTGGGAGCGCTTGGAGCAGTAACCCACAAACTGGGAGAGTGGCTCCAACATATCCCAGGAACAACATCTGAAGCCTCAGTCCAGAACAGCGCAGTTCTAGGAACAGCCAAGATACTGACAGTGATCTGGATCACTATCTGGATTTAAGACAGGTAGGGCCAGACGGAAGTCTGCGCTCTCCTAGTTTTTTTTTTTTTTTTTAGTTCGCCTTTCCTGCAATCTATTATTTACAACGTTCCACTGCAGACTTCAGAATTTTATAAAGCAATCATTGTGACTGTATGGGGTTTTCCTCGAACTGATACTTAAAAAACATGTTGGACTTACTGTGTACAGTTTTCTTTTCAATGCTTTAATGCGAATAATTCCATCATCATTGTTAGTCTTACCATATCTTTCAGCGCAATTAACCCATCTGCAGCAAAAAATTACTCAAATTTCTTGAAACATCCCAGGTAACGCAGTTTGTCCAAGTAGTTTAAGCGTGACGAATGACTCCCAGAAGTTATTCACTTAATTCACCTTTTACATATACACTGTAACGCTGCACTTACGTCGTAGATGCCATATATTACATGAAACAAAGTCACATTTAAGAAGTGGGACAGGAGGACACAAATGTTAGCAACACTCGCATGCTAACTTCATCCATAGATAAGTCTAGCTTTATTTCAAACATGAAACAAAACAGCCTTTACACAGGGACGGTCTGATCTAGTTAGGGGCGGCTCAGAGGCAAAATCAATCATTTGTCTTTCGGACAAAGCATCAATTTACCAAGTCATCATCTGAGTGTATCCTTTCTCAAAAGTGGAGCAAACAAGAAACATACATTTTTCATATGTTTGCTTTTAACAAACAGTCTCCCGGGCCACATATTACTGGGGAAACATTATCTACAAGTCACTTTTAACTTATTTTGTAAGATCTCCTGTGTTCTCTCTCTCCCTCAGTGGTACATGATCAGCATCGTTCACGTCTACAGCCGCTGGAGGAACAGCGAAATCCGTTGCTACGTCAACGGCCAACTGGTTTCCTACGGAGACATGGCCTGGCACGTCAACACTAACGATGCAAGTACACTCTTTGTTGCATTGCCGCGTAGTCGCCGGGGGGAAAACAAACACCTTACATCCTAAATGGCACAGATTTGTTGCATTAACTGTTTTCAAAACATTTCCACCATATGAATATTCATATGCTGAGTAGACGTGTTACAAAGAGTCGGATGAGGGATGATCACACATGCAGGGAAAAGATTTTACTCTGCAGCCTATTTGCATGTTTGAATGAGGAATAAACGGCTTCACATGTACACTCGGAGGCACGCAGATTGCTTAAATGACCGGTGTGCTTCATGAATTACTCCATTGCATTTACTGCACACATCCTGTGTAGGGAAAGGTTGTGATTGAGTCAAAGATGGGTGCAAGAGCACCTGCATTGCACTGAGAAGATATTTCCCAGTGTCCACACACCTCTTTTAACTAATCCCTTGTGTTGGATATTGTTTCATTACATTTTTACATTAACAATTGCATCAACTTCACATTGCATTTTCATTTCATTGTGTTTTAGCAACAATGGCGGCCTGTGCAAGACCCCTTTTTGTTTCTCAGACACACAAATCCATATACAGCGGTACCTCAAGATAAGAGCTTAATAAGGGCTGTGACGCAGATGGTAACTCGAAAATCTCATATTGCGAAACAGTGTCGACCAGTCTAATTAAGTGAAATCAATGTAATATGTGCTTGCCACCCTAAAACATCAATATTTCAACATATAACATTCCTTTTTAAACAGAAAAATAAACTTTTAGATAAGTAATATTGTATAAAAACAATGCAATAGAATGTTGTACAAACATCTACAGTCGTTCTAAGAAGTAATGTAATAATATTGTACAACATTTACTAGGGGTGCATAAAAAATCGATTCACATCCAAATCGCCACTCTTATTTATCCCTATTTTAAATCTATTCACAATTTTGAAAAATCAAATCAATTGTGTGTATGTATGTATGTATGTATGTATGTGTGTGTGTGTGTGTGTGTGTGTGTGTGTGTGTGTGTATATATATAATATGTATATGTATTATATGTATATATGTGTATATATGTGTGTATATATATATATGTATATGTATATATATGTATGTGTGTATATATGTATGTATGTATGTATAAATATTTGTATGTATATATGTGTGTGTGTGTGTGTGTGTGTGTGTGTGTGTGTGTGTGTCTGTGTGTATATATATATATATATATATATATATATATATATATATATATATATATATATATATATATATATATATATATATAAAATTAGAATATTGTGATAAAGTCCTTTTTATTTTCTGTAATGCAACTAAAAACATGCACATGTCATACATTCTGGATTCAGTACACATCAACTGAAATATTGCAAGCCTTTTATTATTTTAATATTGCTGATTATGGCATACAGCTTAAGAAAACTCAAAAATCCTATCTCAAAAAAATTGAATATTTCCTCAGACCAAGTAAAAAAAAAGATTTATAACAGCAAAACAAAATCAAACATTTGAAAATGTCAATTAATGCACTCAGTACTTGGTTGGGAATCCTTTTGCACGGATTACTGCATCAATGCGGCGTGGCATGGAGGCAATCAGCCTGTGGCATTGCTGAGGTGTTATGGATGCCCAGGATGCTTCAATAGCGGCCTTTAGCTCATTTGCATTATTGGGTCTGGTGTCTTTCAGCTTCTTCTTCACAATACTCCACAAATTCTCTATGGGGTTTAGGTCAGGAGAGTTGGCAGCCCAATTTAGGACAGTAATGCTATGGTCAGTACACCAGTTACTGCTGGTTTTGGCACTGTGAGCAGGTGCCAGATCATGCTGGAAAATTAAATCATCTCAATAGAGCTTTACAACAGATGGAAGCATGTACACAGCTGCATTGACTCTGGACTTGATGAAATCCAATCCAATCCAATCCACTTTATTTATATAGCACATTTAAACAACAATAACGCTTCCAAAGTGCTGCACAGCCATTTTAAAAACAATATTAAAAAAAAAAACATTATGCTCCACCAATGACTGAATAAAAACAAAAAATAAATAAATATAAAACCAATAAAAACAATATAAAAACAAATATGATTAAAAACTATTTTAAAGGGTAAAATCAATTAAAACAGTAAAATAGAACTCAAAGTGTATAAAAAACACAGAGGACAACAGAGGAGCACACAACTCACGTAGTTTTAAAAGCCAAAGAATAAAAGTGGGTCTTAAGGCGAAACTTAAAACACTCCACTGTGGAAGCAGTTTGAACATGGAGGGGCAGAGTGTTCCAGAGCTTAGGGCCGACCACACAGTGAACCAAAACCAGCAGTTAAAATGGCTCCCCAAGCCATTGCTGACTGAGGGAACTTCCATTTTCTAGAGTTCAGGAGTGCCTTGACCATGAAAATACGGCTATTGAAGCTGTATCTGTTGAAAAGCTCCATGGAGATGATGATTTCATTTTCCAGCATGATCTGACACCTGTCCAGAGTGCCAAAACCAGCAGTAACTGGTGTACTGACCATGGCATTACTGTGGCAAACGTTCTATTTTGGTTTCATCTGACCACATGTCATTCTCCCAATCCTCTGCTGTATCATCCATGTATCCATTTTGGTATAAACTCAACTTGTCGTATTTGGAGGAAGAAGAATAC
Source organism: Nerophis ophidion (assembly GCF_033978795.1). NCBI lineage: Eukaryota > Metazoa > Chordata > Actinopteri > Syngnathiformes > Syngnathidae > Nerophis > Nerophis ophidion. The sequence goes on from NC_084628.1 coordinate 18,787,354, forward strand.
TGAGTTGCATCCCAAGAACACCATACCTACTGAGAAGCATGGGGGTGGAAACATCATGCTTTGGGGCTGTTTTTATGCTAAGGGGACAGGACAATTGATCCGTGTTAAGGAAAGAATGAATGGGGCCATGTATCGTGAGATTTTGAGCCAAAACCTCCTTCCATTAGTGAGAGCTTTGAATGGTTGACCAAATACTTATTTTCCACCACAATTTACAAATAAATTCTTTAAAATTCCTACAATGTGAATTCCCGGATATTTTTTTTCACATTCTGTCTCTCACAGTTGAAGTGTACCTATGATGAAAATTACAGACCTCTGTTATCATTTTAAGTGGGAGAACTTGCACAATCGATGGCTGACTAAATACTTTTATATATATACTGATATACTATTTGGTAATATACGGTGTATGTTTGTATGTGTATATATATATATATATATATATATATATATATATATATATATATTAGGGGTCGGCAAATTAATGCGTTAATTACGCGTTAACTCATCAATCTATTAACGCAGACAATTATTTTATCGCACATTTGCGTATGTTGTTTACATGCTTTTATTTTGTTCACGCCTTTTCTTAACAAGATGGCATCTCCCGGATGTACTTCGGCGTCGAGGGGCTCTTGGTAAAGATAAATGGAACATTTGGCAAAAATACCGGACAATTCTGCAAATTTCATGGCTGGCTTACAGCGTGGTCACTCCGGGATCACTTACGACCGCCAGACAATTCTGAATGTGGATAGATCGGGCCGTTTTGGACTGAATGACGCGTGCTTGCTAGACCGGCTAGCTTGCATGGGAATACTTTGCCGGCTACATCCAGCGGCTTGTGAAGCAGCGGAGTATTTGTTTTGTCTGTCTATTTATGAATAATGCAGACGAGGAGTGTTGGCTGAGTTCTTAACGTTTGTTTTCAGAGCGTGCATATCACAACATACAAGATGCCGTCATGGCGACACAACCTATACCGGGCTACCGCGCATGCTCGTCACTCCTGTTGCATGCTGGGTAGGGTAGTTCTTTTTTTCCCTGGCTCATAACATCACAAATAGTACCATGTATATGCGTTCAGTTTATCAAAGCACCAAGCAAACAATCGGAAAATTCCCATCATATCAATTCCTAGATATGGTCATAATTATTTTAAGTGCACTACGCAGAATAAACACAACATTATTAATATTGCTACTACGGATAATTTGATCAAAAATTCCCTAAAACAGCCCACTACCTATAATATAGGTTTTTTAAACATAAAAAAAATGTATCTGCTGTTACCTCAGAAATTGCCTGTTCAGATGTTATGATTGTGGCTCAGAGATTTGTATGTAGATTATATTTATTTTCCATAACAAACAGGATAACTTAAATACCCTGGCAGTGGCAATAAGCTTAAATGTTTGTATTTACATTTTTTGAGTTGATTTTCATAAAATATGCTATTTAACTGCTACTGTTTAACAAGGACTGATTTAAATTGTGTTTGCACAACAAATGTTTTGGCGCTTTTGTTCATGTGGGAGAATATTCTAATAAAGGTGCATTACACACTACTTTTGAATTAATTTACAATGCAGTTAATCGCGATTAATCGGAGAAATAGTGCGATTAACTTCGATTACAAGTTTTAATCGTTGCCCAGCCCTAATATATATATATATATATATATATATATATATATATATATATATATATATATATATATATATATATATATATATATATATATATATATATATATATATATATATATAACCAAATAGTAGCCCGGGCGTTTATTTCACAAAATCATTTTTGGAGACTGACGTTAAAAAGAAGCAGGCGGTTATTTGCACAAGGTTTTTATTTATTTTCGCACCAGCCTGCACCAGGACATGATTTGGTTACAATGGTTACTGTCCAGTATTTTTTTTTCGTATAAAAACTTTAAATGTAAAAGCTATTGTAAACATATAAACAACAAAACAAGACTAGCAAAAGACAAGAGATCAACAATACTTCAACATGGCAGTAGTGCAACAATTGTCAAATAGAATACCAATACTGAAAATAAATAACGTTTTTAAATAAAGCAGCCTACCGGGATAAATACAATTATGGTACCAAGTACTCAAGTATAAAACTCACCATCAAAACAGAACAATAATAGTCTCACTTAAATAAAATAAAGGCTACAGTATTCCATGTTTTAAATAAAGCAGCATACAGGAAAAATAAAATTATGGTACCAAGTACTCTATAAAACCATCAAAACAATAATACTGCAGCAAATGCAACCCCAAATGCAACTCAGACCCACTCATCCTCCTCCTCCTCCTTCGCTTCCTCCCCTCACCCCCCTCATCATCATCTTCCTCTTCAATCACAAGTTCATTGAGGAACTGCTGTTCCTCATCACTCTCCTCCTCTTCCTGAACCACAGCAGTAAAGAGCTGGTCCTCACTCCCATCGGCTGCCACCGTCAGCCCACACACCTTGTAGGATACCAGAAAGCAACAATCAGCTATGGCTACTGTTTGCAACACACACACACACACACACACACACACACACACAGAGCCAGCCAGCCAGCCTACCTTGAATGAGTTGATCAGAGTGTCCCGATCCAGAGCATCCCAGCCTTCCAGGACCCAGTCGACCAGGAGGCGGCGGGATTGGGCTCTCAGGTTCCCTGACTTGGTGTAGGTCTTGTCTTTATCACCAGCCATCCAGTTATCATAGTAGTCACGGCGCTGAGCTTTGAAAGGGCCATTCCACACAACATTGGGGGCCCGCAGGTACTTTGTGAAACCTCCAGATATAACAGCCATTGTAATGTTGTAGCCCCTTTTGAGCTCTGCCTTCGTGGCCTCGCTGATATGGCATCGGTACGAGTCCCATGCAAGTAGCCTCGGTCCGAAATTAAATTTCCCCACTGCTCTCTGGAGCCAATCGTTTGTCAGGTCATCATTAAACATGCCATTCTTGGAGGAAGCTATGATCAACCCGGGGATGCTCTGCATAGCCTTTACATCACGGACAGCACCTTTAAAAAATAATGTAAGGCTTCAGCTTTGTCCCGTCTGCTTTGGCTGCAAGAGCCACCATGACGCGTGCCTGTTCGTGGCCGGTGGTTTTGAGGCAGATGGAGCTGGCCCCCCTCTCATTGACTGTACTAAAACCAACCTTGTCAAACCAGACGGCTGTTTCATCCATGGCGATGATATTCTTGGGCTGGATTTTCTTGGCCTCTATCTGTTTAGTAGAGAAAACAAGGAAGTTGACAATCTTTTTGACGGGAGCGTCCTTCTGTGCAACAGTTGTTCTCCTCCTGAGGGTAAAGTTGTTCCGACGCAGGAATCGATTAATCCAGCAACTCGTTGCACTAAACACCACCCTGGTGTCTCTTGTGTCACTCGGGGTGGCATACAACTCCTTGGCCTTAATGCGGATCATTTTGCGACGACACACGGTGGTTCAGTCCACGAACGTGATGTATCCACTGACACAAATTAGCATCAAGCTCGTTGCTCACTTTCTTCCTATTTCCGCCAGATAAGCAAGCTCGTTTTCCATCGATTGTCGACTAAGATAGTAGTTCTCCCTTTTTTGTTTCCATTCGCGTACATGTTTTTGGGTCAACGTTAAACTGCCTGGCCGCTGCCAAACCAGAATTCTGCTGCGCACACCTGACAACCGCTAGCTTGAACTTTATGTCAAACTTTCTGTTCTTCTTTCCCCTTAAAGTATTCCCGTCCATCAGTTGTGGTGTACCGCTATACATGGACTATTATTAGGAAGAGGCGTTTAATTCACAAAATGGGCTCAGACCCCGGGCGGCTATTAGGACATGGGCGGTTATTTGCCCATGGGCGTTTACTTGGTAGTATACGATATATATATATATATATATATATATATATATATATATATATATATATATATATATATATGTATATATGTGTGTGCGTGTGTACGCGTATGTATATATATATATATATGTATATATATATATATATATATATATACATATATATATGTGTATTTATGTGTTTGCCTTTCCTGCAATGTATTTAATTGAATACAGGTTGAAGAGGATTTGCAAATCATTGTACTCTGTTTTTATTTACCATTTACACAACGTGCCAAATTTACTGGTTTTGTGTTTTTTATATGTGAATGTTTATATACAGTCATGGTCAAAAATTGAAGTACACTTGTGAAGGACGTTATTTCATGGCTGTTTTGAGTTTCCAATCATTTCTACATAACTCTTGTTGTTGTTTTTTTTTTGATAGAATGATTGGAGCACATACTTGTTTGTCATGAAGTTTGGTTCTTTTATGAATTTGTTATGGGTTTACTGAGAATGTGATCAAATTTGCTAGGTCAAAAGTATGTATACACTAATGTTAATATTTGGTTATATGTCTCTTGGCAAGTTTCACTGCAATAAGGCACTTTTGGTAGCCATCCACAAGCTTCTGGCAAACTTCTGGTTGAATTTTTGACCACTCTTCTTCATAAAATTGGTGCTGTCCAGCTTAATTTGTATGTTTTCTGACATAGACTTGTTTCTTCAGCATTGTCTACACATTTAAGTCAGGACTTTGGAAAATCCATTCTATAACCTTAATTCTAGCCTCATTTAGCCATTCCTTTACCACTTTTGATGTGTGTTTGGGGTCATTGTCCTGTTGGAACATCCAACTGCGCCCAAGACCCAATCTCCGGGCTGATGATTTTAGGTTGTCCTGAAGAATTTGGAGGTAATCATCCTTTTTCATTGTCCCATTTACTCTCTGTAAAGCACCAGTTCCAATTGCAGCAAAACAAGCTCAGAGCATAATACTATCACCACCATGCTTGACGGTAGAGATAGTGTTCCTTGGATTAAAGGTCTCACCTTATCTCTTCCAATCATATTGTTGGGTATTGTGACCAAACAGCTCAATTTTTTTTTCATCTGATCACAGAAATTTCCTCCAGAAGATCTTATATTTGTCCATGTGATGTCAGATGACATCACATCAGGCGATATTGACTCATTCTACTTTAGTATGGTGCAGACTAGCACTGTTTAAACCAATTTCTTTATTGGATTCAATGAATAGCATCTGCTTTTTCTTCTCAACACTGTCCTTCACACTCATTTTCTTCCTTCCCATTGTTGGAAAAACTAATTTATGCCAATCTCTAGCTATAAGCTTATGCTATCAATTAAGACCAGATGTTTTGGTGGGACCTTTCAGGGTTTTACTAAGGTGTTCGCTATGCCAACTAGGAGCAGGTCGGCTCGTAACTTTCATTTTTGCTCGCAATCTAAAGCATAACATTTAGTCGAGACAGCTTGTTTGTTGAAAAAGTCGTATGATTTATAAGACATTTTCCATCATTCCCCACTGCCAGAGAGAGATGTCAATTTGTGACGATATTCTTTCATCTGTTATTGGTGTTTGGTTTTATGTATTTCTTCATGTGTGGAGTAGGCGTGTGGAAGGGGCGCAGATGGCCCCTATTTAATACAAAAATTCCGACCTGATTAAACATTTGCATATATATGTTCTCCCTCATCCAGGTCGGCACCCCCTAGAGAATACCTATGTAGGCCCTATCTAAAAGAATAATATTTAAAAAAAAAAAAAGAATAATAATAAAAGAGGGAATAAATGTATTTCAATCTAAATAACCCTTCAATTAGAGTTTGACATAGAAAATATTAAAATAGCAGACATGTTTGCTGCATCTATTTTGTGCTTGGTAGTTAATTAAAGAAAAAAACATCTCTCAAAATCTCCGATGTGAGGAGGTGGAGGGTGAATTATAGAAATGCAGCCATACATAAAACATAATAATAATAATAATACATAAGTGCAGCGTTCAAATGGAGAAAATGATAGGTTTTATTCAGAATTAAATCTTAGCTTTATTCCCATTTCCCCAAAGTCTGCGCTGAGTCCTAATTTTTTTCAGAATGGATTTTTTTCCCCCTTGGGGAATAGAGCTTCACTGCGCAAAATCGCTCGGATGATGGTTGCATTTATGATTTTCTGAGGTCAAGGTGTTGTGGCTCTTTGATGCGATGTGCTCAGGTGGGAGGTGGATTAGAAAAGGCTGTTATATTCCACTCAATCATTGTTTAAAGGTGTTTTTTCCACCACCTTTGGTCCCAAACTTTGTAACAACGTCTTCCTTTTTCTGGGCCTACAGAGTTACGATAAATGTTTTCTGGGATCCTCGGAGACGGCCGACGCTAACAGAGTTTTCTGCGGACAGCTGGGAGCAGTCTACGTGTTCGGCGAGGCTCTGAATCCCGCACAGATCTTTGCCATCCATCAGCTGGGCCCAGGCTATAAGGTATGATGACCCTAAGGGCGGCCAAATTAGACATATTCTCTTTTAATCTGCACAAAATCAATAATGCTCTTCTGTAGTGCTATAGTGTTGATTCTCCATCCTGGCAAAGATGAACAACATAAAACACCTTATGGGGATAACGGCTGGTACACAGCATCTCAGAGAAGACTCTCAGGGGGAGAGTTTTTATTAGTCCTCACCACTCACCCTGTAATGCAAGATTACTGTGTTTGGTCTGCATACTATTTGATAATGTGTTCCGAGACTAAATGGCCCATTGCTTTTTATTACATTTTCCTTCACGAACAAGCAGGGATAAAAAAAAAGATCTTCATGTCCTGTTAATGCTTCTCGGTCCACATTACTGCAAACTGCAACGACAATAATGAAAATAGAGTCGTCAAAAAATTTAAATATCTAATCGGATTATTCACAATGTGTCGCTTGGTTTTTTGAAACAAATATTTACCCAGATTAACGTTCACTTGTTACTTATATGTTCTCAGGGTATTAAATCGATTGCAAATGAACTGTTCAGATTGTCTTGGAAAACATTCCGCCTCTCATCTGAGCAGACTTCATCAGTTTATGCCCCCAGACATACAATCGATAGGACAGATCTTATCAGCTCACTCTTTGCAGGATCCAGAGTACCGTATTTTTGGGACCATAGGGCGCACCGATTGTAAGGCGCACGGCCGATGAACGGGTCTATTTTCATACAAAATATTAATAGGGGTCATTTTATCATTTTTTTGTAAATTTAGAACACTTCCTTGTGGTCTGCATAACATGTAAAGGTGGTTCTTTGGTCAAAATGTTGCATAAATTATGTTTTACAGACCATCTTAAAGTTGCTTTCTGACTGTTGCTTCAGGATGCGCCATTTTGTGGGCAGTCTTTATTACATGGCTCACCTTCGACAGCGTCTTCTCCCTGTCTTTGTTGTAGCTGTGTAGCGTGTAAGGATGGGAGTGGAAGAAGTGTCAAACAATAGAGTTTGATGGACTGTTTCAAAATCACATTCAGACTTTACTTAAGTCAATAACGGAGCAGCATCTCCTCATCCATGGCTCACTAGTTTAACAACAACGCTGGAAATGTGTCCTGTGAACAACTGTCCGACCAGAACTCTCCAATACCTAAAGTTCCGTGAGTGAATTATGTAAAATCAAAAGCGAGTTTACTGATAGATAGAAGTTAAAACTGTACGATACTTTATATAAAAAATGTCAACAGCGGAAGATGAATGCCCCATAACAAGAAGATAGAGAAGAAAAAAAAAATCTTATTGACTACGGCGGACTTGCGCACATTTTCAGGACTTATGCAGATCCCAAATACACATCAGCAGGTACCAGAAGGTAAGAAAAGTTGTTTTTTGCATAATTTGTGAAACAAAACGCAGATATGTCTGCTAATAGGTGCCATTTTGCGCTCCTTATACAGATAGCATAATAATACTCATATGTGGAAGCACAGTACGTCTGACTACGGTAGCCGTAATGCTCTGGCAATCCATCAAGCTGTGAGGCTTCATAGCTTACCAAAGTTGTACAAAAACGTTTTGACTGATTTTTTTAGTGCCATGTGTAACGTTCTATATTCGCAATGAAACATTTAAAGTTTTGGTGTTGTTTACTGGCGTCATTCTAGCAGTCTAAGCATATCCACCATGTGTGAAAGCCATCTCTACTTGTCACACTTATCATTACACCATGTACCAAATAAAATAGCTTCGAGGTCAGTAAGCACAACCAGAATTAATTCGTACATTAGGTGCACCGGGTTATAAGGTACACTGTTGATTTTTGAGAAAATGAAAGGATTTTAAGTGCGCCTTATAGTCCGAAAAATATGGTACCATCATTTCCGAGCTATAGAACACACCTAAATACTGTATAAGCCGCACCTGCCTCATTTTTGGACACATTTAATTTTGTCCATTTGCCCTTTGAGGCACTTGTGATTAAGGGTTATACAAATAAATTGTGATTGTGACCAGTGTGGCAATTTTATTGGTCTGATGCGACAAGGCTAACATTTATTGACGCCATGTGAAACTCGTAAAAATCCATAAAAAATATTTGCCTCATTGCATAAAATGCGGGGGAAAAGTGGCAGCTTATAGTCCGTAAATCACAACATTCATCCTCGGCAGCAGTGTTTCTTAACCATAGGGCCCATTGTTGGGCCGCCAAAAAATATCTGTCTCTCAGCTGTATTTAGTTGTTATACAATTTTCCACCACTTGTGGCAGTAATGACAATATCAAACAAACCAAAGATGTCTGGAGCTAAAGTCATGAAACTTCTTAAGCGCAACAAATATTTTAATTTGCACTTTGACAGTTTAGTTAAGAATATATACATATTATTTTATTATTAATTTTGGCATATTTTTTTTAGTTGTAATGTATTTTTTTAGCACTTATGAGTACCATCTTATGCAGTAAATTTGATTAAATGATAAATGGGTGGTACTTGCATAGCACTTTTCTACCTTCAAGGTACTCAAAGCGCTTTGACACTACTTCCACATTTACCCATTCACACACTGATGGAGGGAGCTGCCATGCAAGGCACTAACCAGCACCCATCAGGAGCAAGGGTGAAGTGTCTTGCTCAGGACACAACGCACGTGACGAGGTTGGTACTAGGTGGGGGTTGAACCAGGGACCCTCGGGTTGCGCACAGCCACTCTACCACGCCGTCCCTAATGCAGTATGAACAATAATGTTCTAATGTGGACACACAGAATCATCACACCGCTGCGGCCACACGCATCACGGGCCCATTCAAGGCCAAGGCAAAACACCGTGACACATATCGTTCATCGCTACACGGCCCAAAAATATCGAGATATTAAAAAAGGCCATATCGCCCAGCCCTAGCTTGTGCGGCCCTTTGAGACACTTGTGATTTAGGGCTATATAAATAAACTTTGACTGATTGAGTTAGGGAAAGATGGAGAAGGAAATCAGCCGGAAAATGGGCGCGGCTGGGGCAGAATTGCAGTCCCTCTGCTGCACTGTTGTGACGAAACGAGAGCTGAGCCAGAAGGCAAAGCTCTCGGTCTACCGAGCTTTCTACATTCCTACTCTCACCTATGGTCATGAAATGTGGGTCATGACCGAAATAGTAAGATCGCGGATACAAGCGGCCGGAATGAGTTCTCTCAGGAGGGTGGCTGGCATCTCCCTGAGAGATATAGGGTGAGAAGTTCAGTCACCCGAGAGAGACTTGGAGTAGAGCCGCTGTTCCTTTGCTCTGAAAGGAGCCAGTTTAGGTGGTTCGGGCATCTCGTGCGGATGCCTCACGAGCGTCTCCCTAGGAAGGTCCTCGTTGCACATCCCACTGGGAAGAGACCCCACGGCAGGCCAAGGACCAGATGGGGGGATTACATCCCCTCTCTGGCCTAGGAACGCTTTGGGATCCCCTAGGAGGAAGTTACTAATGTTGCCCTGGAGAGGGAAGTCTGGGGGTCTCTGCTGGAGCTGTTGTCCCCGCGACTCAATACCGGATAAGCGGTTGAAGATGGATGATTGAAATGTTGTAATCATTTGACAGCCCTGCTTAAAATAAATCACAACAGTTTGGGTGCTTCACGGTGGCAGAAGGGTTAGTGCGTCTGCCTCACAATATGAAGGTCCTGCAGTCCTGGGTTCAATCTTTCTGTGTGTAGTTTGCATGTTCTCCCTGTGAATGCGTGGGTTCCCTCCGGGTATTACGGCTTCCTCCCACTTCCAACATTAGTATTTATTTTTGTAACCAACCTGACCTAAGCCTTGATAATAATTGTAGTGATTATTGCATACTTTCATATCATTTGATAAGGTTTATCCTGTTAAACTGTACTTTAGATATCATTATTGAAAAGGATTAAGATAAAGAGTAAGATTACTGATTTAGTGTTAATATTTGTATAGGCCGGGGACCCTGTGATATGGAAAACCTGGGGCCCAAGGTCAAAAAGGTTAAGAACCCCTCAAAGAGACATGTCCCGACAAGAATGGTTTTGTTCTGTTGAGGTGTAAAGTGACATCTGTTAAAATTGCGAAAAAAGAGAGACTTCTGTGTTCACATTTCATTCAATTGTATGAATGGTCAAGGTGGCACCTGAAACCATTAGGGCCTTTGCCCTGTTTTCGAATGTTAGAGAGATAAAAAAAATAATTTGGATCTAGCACCAAGCACTCAGAATCGATTTGTCCTGTCTTAATCTGTGAGCATTAACTGATGACACATGCTTGGATGAAAGGCAAAATGTCTTTAAGACAAACTGACCAGTTAAGTTACAATCAATTCAATGAGGATACAATGACCAGGATAATTGAGACTACATTATTCATAGTCACGGTATGAATGTGCTATTTTAAGATGTGAGAGAAAAAAATTTAATACTTTATGTTGGTCTACTGTTCCGTTGCTTTTTTGTAATCAAATTTGCCATTAAGAGTGCCAACTTCCTATTTAGCGTCTTTCATATTCAGTAACACTACTTGAACAAACTACCTGAAATGCGTTGCCGGAGCCCTTTTGGGGGATGTCGAGTCTTTCTGCACTGTAGATCAGTTATTGATTTAATAATAATGACGGATTAATCCCCCTTGGACAGCCCTTTTAAAGAGAATACCTCTCTGACAATGTCAATCGGGATTTTTCAGCAGTTTACAATGGTTGATGTATTCAGGCTTTCCGAGAGGTTCAATTTCCATCGAAGAACGGCTTCCCCTTGCACTCATAACAGGTCTCAATGGCAGGGTGGAGTCAGTCAGGTGAATTGAGGAGGAAGGTCAAGTCGTCCTGCACATAAGAGGGTTTTAATGGAGTGTGTTGAGTTTGTTCTTTGTAACACATCCGACTTTATGTACCGTCCTCTTTTCTAACCACGTTTGATGTCTGACAAACACTTTTACTATGTACAACCCTTGGAGGAAATAATGGAATCACCAGTCTTGGAGGATATTCATTCAGTTGTTTAATTTTGCAGAAAAATGACACCAAACTATAGTCATTTAAAATGGCAACTTCCTGGCTTTAGGAAACACTACAATAGATTAAAAAAAAATGTTGTAAACATGATTAGATTGAACAGATTAGAAAAAAATATGGATTCATAAAAAACGAATAGACAAAAAAAACATCCCGAACAAACCATTAGTAATTATTTTCACCACCTCTGTTTTTTTTGTTTTTTAAAAACAGTTTGCAGTCTTTGAGGCATGTATTAAACAGTGACACATCTTCTGATTCTCTGGCAGACCAGGTGTGTTATAATGGGCAGCAGGCAGCAGCACACATTTAAGAAATCCCGCCAACCCATTCGACCTCAGTGGTGCCTGTGTATTTTAAAACTAGTATGGAGAACAGCATCTTTGCCTTTGCAAAGATGCTGCAGATCACAATGGCAGTCTATAATATTTAAGGATCATCCTCTAAATATATGACATTTAACAACTGCAGGGGTAGCCCAGGAGCGCCCATTAAACATTAAACAGTCTCCCCGGCTACCCACTGATGCTTCTCTGACTTGGAAAAAAAAGATCCTCCATCGCCGCTAGATAATATCAAGGGACGTTGTTGGTCGTATTGACACTGACAGCAGCTCACTGTCGTTCATCATCGCTGCTATTTTTAGCTACATGAGCTTTTCAGACCGTCTGGAGGCCAATATGTGCCTGTAAAACTGCAAACTGGTAAGAAGAATAAGAAGACAATTCTGATTGAATCAAAAAGGGGAAAATATGAAGACCTTATAAACCAACTATTGATGTTGTCCTATTTCTTTTAAGGTCAGAGAAGGAGTCTGTTATGAGACATTTGCAGCCAGAAAACCTCATTACCCCGTTTTGCTAGTTCAGGGCCATTACATAATAGCTGCTTTTAGTACTTCCTTCATAGAAACAGCATATACTTACCAGAGTACACAATAATTCTATGTACACATTCATGTTGCTAAGAGTATAGTACTTACTCAAGGTGGGGGAAATTATTGAATTTTAGATGCATCGCAGAATCCTTTAATAAATGTCAACCGATTTATTGATTGTAAATAAAGTAAAGTAAACAGTTCTAAAATTTGGCCGACTGCAACGAGCCACCTCACCGAGAGATCCGACCAGCGTTATTTATTTATTTATTTAATTTTTATTTTATTTTCCAGTTTTGCACACCTTTCCATTAACTTGATAAATTAAACAAAATAAATAATTGTTTCTTATTAAAAACGCACAGTTTTTTTTTTAATTGCCAGTGATCATTTTTTATTTAGTGAAACAAAAAAATGTAAAACTGCATCAATATACATAAATTAAAGATGCATTAATAATGGATTTTTAATTGAATCGTAGCTTCGTAATCGTAATCAAGTCGTGAGGTGCCCAAAGATTCCCACCTCGAGTAACTACCGTATTTTCTGGACTATAGAGTGCCCCGCTATATAAGCTGCACCCACTAAATATTACAAAATATTATTTTCCCCATACATTAGCTGCACCGGACCATACGCCGCAGATACAGTATATACGTTGTGAATTAAGTTCTTTAAACAGAAAGATTTTAATAAATGTTATTTACATACCTTAACTAACTACAAAGTGTGTCTGTAACACGAAAATTGCTGCTCAAACAAAACGTCATAGACCTACCTGTGAGTAGAAACGCAGTGGGTGTTTGGAAGACAGAACGGCACTTCTACTTCCGGTTCAAGGCTTTCCAGGAATCCCCATTCACCCAGCAGTACCTGCAGTGAGCGAAATACTCCAAAAGATGGCTCTATAGCACAAACAATAACACACTATTTAAATGAATTTGCATGTGTTTAATGAAAACGAAAAAAGGGACAAGCGGTAGAAAATGGATGGATGTAAGGGTTTTGCATTATGGCGGTCAGCGAAGAAAAACCCATGATTTAGCCGCGTTTTACAAGCCGCAGGGTTCTCAACGTAGGAAAAAACTAGCGGCTTATACTCTGGAATTGACTGTATTTTTTTCCAATTCAAAGAATCTTATCACCTGCGTTGTTTTGTCGTGGTTCATCCTGGTTCATCAACCCATCCCCAACTTTTCCTTTGAGAACATCTTTGCGATGAAACCCTACAATCCATGATGGCCTGTGGCAAAAAGACAGAAAGTGGCCAAAAGTGCCAGCAGTCTTTTATAAGAGTGGCTGACCAATGGAGAGGCGCTCCTATGCCGCTGGGTGTTTTCAGCCACAACTTATGAGATCATTATTTTCACACAGGGACCGCGCTGGCGTCGCAGTGCGGGTGTGCCGGAGCTTGTTGCTTCCAATCATTCTTAGGAAGCGAGATGTTTGAAGGATGAGAGAGACTCCACGATGTGATGCATGCTGGCTGATACTCGCAAGTGATCACAGTGGATGAGCACAATTTTTATTATGCTCTTTTATCACCTGGAAGAGTGGAAAGGAGATGTTTAACACACACTCACGCTTCCCTTTTAAACTCCTTGTAGGAATTCGTTTCGATGATGAACTCAATTAGCTTGAAACGGCTAATGCGCAACATTTCCTTATCAAGTCAGTGATCACAGAACAACAAGGACGCTTCGATAAATTGTTCCCTGCGCCGGTTTTTAATGTAGATATAAAGTTTCTTTGGAAAGCGACTCAATGTTTAGATTTTTTATTTTTTTTTCTTCAGGCATTGTCATCACATTCTCAAGGGACAACACTATAAAAAACAAAACATTGGTGTACAAATATTCCATTAATTAGAATATTTTTGAAAAAAATGAAACCGCACATAGATAATTAAAGAAATACAATGCCCAGATCATTTTTAAATACAGAAAAAAAAATTAAATGATATATTAAAATAAATGTAAGAAAATAAACTATTTTATATTTTATAAAATTGTGTAACAGGTGATTGTGTTATGTAATTGTATTTAGTAGTTAATCATGCATCAGGTGTATAAAGAATCGTGTACATAATTTTGTGCTGTGATTTTGCAAAGGACTACAAATACTTTTACTTCTTCCTGCTCATTTTCTGTCCCATTCCTTGTGTTAAGCTTTATTTAGGTTGAATCTTTTGTCTTCAGTTGTGCTATTTTTTTTTTTTAATATTTTGAAAGAGATAATTTTCAAATTATTTTTTGTTCACAATAACATCTACATACTTGTATGTACAAGCCTCGTTTCCATATTAGTTGGGAAATTGTATTAGATGTAAAAATAAACGGAATACAATGATTTGCAAATCCTTTTCAACCCATATTCAGTTGAATATGTTACAAAGACAACATATTTGATGTTCAAACTGATAAACATTTTTTTGTTGTTGCAAATAATCATTAACTTTAGAATTTAATGCTAGCAACACGTTACAAAGAAGTTGGGAAAGGTGGCAATAAATACTGATAAAGTTGACAAATTCTCATCAAACACTTATTTGGAACATCCCACAGGTGTGCAGGCTAATTGGGAACAGGTGGGTGCCATGATTGGGTAAAAAAGCAGCTTCCATGAAATGCTAAGTAATTCACAAACAAGGATGCGGTGAGGGTCACCAATTTGTAAGCAAATTGTCGAACAGTTTTAGAACAACATTTCTCAACGAGCTATTGTAAGGAATTTAGGGATTTTACCATCTACGATCCGTAAAATCATCAAAAGGTTCAGAGAATTTGGAGAAATCACTGCACGTAAGCGATGATATTACGGACCTTTGATCCCTCAGGCGGTACTGCATCAAAAACCGACAGTGTGTAAAGGATATCACCACACGGGCTCAGGAACACTTCATAAAACCACTGTCAGTAGCTACGGTTGGTCGCTACATCTGTAAGTGCAAGTTAAAACTCTACTATTCAAAGCAAAACCCATTTATCAACAACACCAAGGAACGCCGCTGGCTTCGCTGGGCCCGAACTCATCTAAGATGGACTGATGCAAAGTGGGAAAGTGTTCTGTGGTCTGACGATTCCACATTTCAAATTATATTTGGAAACTGTGGACGTGGTGTCCTCCGGAACAAAAAGGAAAATAACCTTCCCGATTGTTATAGGTGCAAAGTTCAAAAGCCATCACCTGTGATGGTATGGGGGTGTATTAGTGCCCAAGGCATGGGTAACTTACACATCTGTGAAGGCACCATTAATTCTGAATGGTCCATACAGGTTTTGGAGCAACATATGTTGTCATCCAAGCGACATTATTATGGATGCCCCTGCTTATTTCAGCAAGACAATGCCAACCCACGTGTTACAACAGCGTGGTTTCGTAGTAAAAGAGTGCGGGTACTAGACTGGCCCACATGCAGTCCAGACCTGTCTCCCATTGAAAATGTGTGGCGCATTATGAAGCGTAAAATACGACAGCGGAGACCCCGGACTGTTGAACGACTGAAGCTCTACATAAAACAAGAATGGGAAAGAATTCCATGTTAAAAGCCTCAACAATTAGTTTCCTCAGTTCCCAAACATTTATTGAGTGTTGTTAAAAGAAAATGTGATGTAACCCAGTGGTGAACATGCCCTTTCCCAACTACTTTTTAACGTATTGCAGCCATGAAATTCTAAGTTAATTATTATTTGCAAAAAAAAGTTTGAGTTTGAACATCAAATATCTTGTCTTTGTAGTGCATTCAACTGAATATGGGTTGAAAATGATTTGCAAATCATTGTATTCTGTTTATATCTACATCGAACACAATTTCCCAACTCATATGGAAACAGGTTTTTTACGACAAGGGGGAAAGAGACAGCACGACACAGGAAGTATCGCGCAACAGGGTTTATTGAGCTTTGATGAGTGAGTGGGGTGTGTATGATACTATGTGTGCATGCAAGATTATAGGCGTGAATTAACAAGATTGTATTACCAGGAGTTTTTTGTAAGCGTATGTTGTTTGGAGAGGCAAACAAGTCCAAAGGAGGCTTAGCAGAAAGAGGTCGGTGATCCAAGCGGGAGGTCCATGGGGGCTTCCTGAAGTCCGGGTGCAAAGCAAAGGAAGTCTAGGATCGAGGGAGACAGTCAGAGTCCAGAGGGAGATCCAGAGAAGAGAGACGCACAGCTCACTTCTAAGGTGACGGACGATTCTGCTGGAACAGGGAAATGACAGGGAAAGGTCAGCACAAGGAGCAAGTGAATGTGGAGAGCAGACACAGGAGAGGAGCCAGAGACGCAACGCTTACTGAAAACACAGAAATACGTTCCGGTGTTGGGTCGTCTGCTGCGTCGTCCTTTATACTGTTGACCCTCATCAGTATCAGGTGCGCTGATTGCATATTTCCCGCAGTCGTGTAGGCGCGTGGCCGAAGATCGAGCGGGGCGCGCAGGGGTGTTTCTGGCTGCGTTCTCAGCGGAGCTTCTTGCTGGTACAGCAGCGGAGAGAATGATAGTATGCGCAAGCGCCTTAACAAATACACGAGATATTATAAATTGCTTTGTGCTCTAAACAGCAAATTAACCATAAAATCTGAGCCTTTAATTGAAGACTAATTACATTTTTAACATTCGCATCATATTCAAACTTATTGACATGCATCTGCACTTAAAAGTAATCAGTGTACAGCTTTCACACCAGTGTATGCTTACACTCCACTGAAAATGTATCGAAAGGCAGCCATTTTTGTCTAGATATCTGACAAACTCAAAAAACTGTGTTTTGCTGACTGTCAAGCGTGGTGGTGTTTTTATGTTGCTGCGGAAACGCTGCCGGCACTGGGGAGCTACGGTTCATGAAGCAGCGTACGAGCCCCTCCTCCGGGGAACTGGTCCGAAATACATGTTTCCCGCGTGATAAGGAGCCCAAACAAACCTTCAAGATGACAAGTGTCTTGGAAGTTATCGGAGTGGACAAGAACGTGTCCTCCAGACACAAACCAAATTAAGCATTTGAAAAACAGCGTCAAGCAGAAGACAGGAAGGTGGAGAAGCGCATAATTACACGCGTTTACCAAGTTCACCAGTCATCATTGAGGAGCTGCAGAGGATTCTATTACCTTGTGCAGCTCTAATGAATTGAATGTTCAAGAGGATTAAGGCGGTTGCAGAAAAAAACAAATACTCACACAGAGGACACAATTTGGACATGTCCACTGTGAGCAGTGCTTGTGTGTTGATAGTAAATCTACACTGCTATACAAGCTGTACACTGACTGCTTTAAAGTATATTCAAGTTAACTTTCTCTTACTCTCTCACATATATTAACTGTAAATTGTTCAATGAATGTATGGTGAGTGCTATTGGCAGTTTAAGGATATCAAAACATTATTTAAACCAGTCCCTTATTCTATTTTATTACATATGATTGAGCAAAACACCGATATATAAAAGCAAGAAATACTATTACTCATTTAAATCCTCTGTTTTCCCTTGAACTCCTCCGGTGTTCAGTTTTTAAACAATAACAAAAACAAATATTAAAAAAAAGGGTTGGAAAAAGTAAAAAATAGACTTAATCACTCTAGTATCGATCATATACTGATAATACACTTGCTATCGACACCACCAATTCATAAATCGTTAACATCCACTTAATTTCTGCTGTAAAACACCTATCTACACTTCCTAAACATTACCAAGCACTTATTTATTGATGTTTAGACTTAATATGTTAAGAAATGCAGTTTATTGTGGTATAATGGAGGTGTTTACTTTTAACTTAGGGAAAGCGGCTCCACACTGTGTATGGAGAGACATATTTAGCCGCTTGTCAGCAGCGGGGACTTTAAATAAATATAGTGAAAGCCAGAGGGGATGGGAGTTAAAAGGCATTAAAGGGGAACATTATCACCAAACCTATGCAAGTGTCAATATATACCTCGATGTTGCAGAAAAAAGACCATGTATTTTTTTAACCGATTTCCGAACTCTAAATGGGTGAATTTTGGCAAATTAAACGCCTTTCTGTTTATCGGTCTTTTAGCGATGAAGTCAGAACGTGACGTCACCGAGGTAACACACCCGCCATATTCATTTTCACATTACAAACACCGGGTCTCAGCTCTGTTATTTTCCGTTTTTTCGACTATTATTGGGAACCTTGGTGACATCATGCCTCGTCGGTGTGTTGTCGGAGGGTGTAAGAACACTAACAGGGATGGATTCAAGTTGCACCACTGGCAAAAAAATCTGCCGCCAGACACCCATTGAATGTACCAAAGTGTCTTCACATTTTACCGGCGATGCTAAGACAGACATGGCACAGAGATCTATGGATAACCTGCAGATGCATTTGCAACGATTAAGTCAACGAAATCACAAAGGTGAGTTTTGTTGATGTTGTTGACTTATGTGCTAATCAGACATATTTGGTCACGGCATGACTGCCAGCTAATCGATGCTAACATGCTAGGCTAATTGATGCTAAAATGCTATTTACGCTAGCTGTATGTACATTTGAAACTAGACACCCACATTTAATGCGAAACAAACACTTACCAATTGACGGATTTAAGTTGCTCCAGTGTCACGAGATGCGAAAGTCCTGATCGTTTGGTCCGCACATTTTACCGGCGATGCTAATAAGGCAGCCATGCTATGGGCCACTTCATTAGGTACACCCCCGCTATGGCCGAATAGCGTCAATAGCTATTCGCTCAATAGCTTTAATTTCTTCTTCAATTTCGTTTTCGCTATCTGCCTCCATACTCCGACCATCTGTTTCAATACATGCGTAATCTGTTGAATCGCTTAAGCCGCTGAAATCCGAGTCTGAATCCGAGCTAATGTCGCTATATCTTGCTGTGGTAACCGCTATTTTGTTTGTATTGGCAGCCCTGTGTGACGTCACAGGGAAATGGATAGTGGTTTCGAAAATAGCGAAAATAAGGCTTTATTTAGGGATATTCCGGGACCGGAAACTTCAAAACCCCTGGAACTGATTTTTATTGTTTTTAACCCTTTTGAAATTGTGATAATGTTCCCCTTTGAGGGAGCTCACTTGGTTATTCACAAACTCTGCCGATCAATGCGCACATCCCTACTTTCTGCATTCTCTTCCTTGGCAAGATCTAATAAAAATGCTGTCGTGTTTGAGGGCTTTACTCACTTGTATAGCTGTAAATACTACACATATTTTATTGTTGAAAAACCCCACACTTCAGTGAACGCATGCATGTAATGAATGTGCAGGCAAAACCCCAACCCCGGTTTTAATTTCACCCTTGTTTGATTTCTTTCCTTCCCAGAGCACGTTCAAGTTTAAGTCTGAGAGCGATATCCACCTAGCAGAACATCACAAGCAAGTCTTGTATGACGGAAAGCTGGCCAGCTCCATCGCCTTCACTTATAACTCTAAGGCCACCGATGCACAACTCTGTCTGGAGTCTTCGCCCCGGGAAAACTCCTCCATCTTTGTCCACTCGCCCCATGCACTTATGCTACAGGTCAGTAATCTGTTAAAAATAGTAGAGCTGTGATTCTTTGGGCACCACAAGATTTGATTTGATTCTGGGGGGTAACGTTTTGATTCTGAATCGAATTTTGGGTACCAGTTTTATGATGAACTACATTCCTTCATAGAATAGTCAAACCGCTCTGATGATATTTCATGTTACTTAAAAGAAAACGGTTTATTAAATGTTTGGGTAAAATTTTATTAAGTCAAATACAAAAACAAGCCACAAGAGAAGTATCCAACATTTCTTTTTTCTAAAGTAAATCTTTTCAGCGGATATGATCATCTACATCAGGGGTGTCAAACTCATTTTAGATTGGAGGCCACATGGAGAAAAATCTACTCCCAAGTGGGCCAGACTGGTAAAATCCCTGCACGATAACTTAAAAATAAAGACACCTTCAGATTGTTTTCTGTGTTTAAAAATAGAAGAAGCACATTCTGAAAATGTACAAATCATAATGTTGTTCTTTTACACTTACATGTCACGGTTAATAGTATTTATCTTTATTTGTCATTATTTGTATTTTTTGAATGAATGATGTGATAATGTTCATCAGTCAACTCAATGGTGTTCATTTTCAATCTATCAAGATAAAAAAATATCAATCAAATTACAGTATGCCATGTATGTAGTTTGATCATTTTCCTGGATCGATGTGCTAATATCATGTGGTTTATTTTGTACATATGTACCATCATCCAGAGATAGAAAGAATTGCTATTGCAACAGCCAGTAGACACATGTAGAAGAGCTGTTTCTTTCATTCAAAAATTTTAGGTTAATTTGTATACTTAGCAAATTCATCCCGCGGCCCGGATAAAACCTGTTCGCGGGCCTGATCCGGCCCGCGGGCTGTACGTTTGACACCCCTGATCTACATCAACAATATGATTTGCTGGATTGGCTGGACAGAACGGATGAAAAAAAATAAATTAAATAATTACATCGATTATGAATAGTTAAAAGCATGAATCGCAATTAATTCAAATTTTAAAATTTTGTATTTATATATATAAATGTGTGTGTGTGTGTGTGTGTGTGTCTGTGTGTGTATATATATATATATATATATATATATATATATATATATATATATATATGTGTGTGTGTATGTATATATATGTGTATATGTATATATATGTGTGTATGTATATATATGTGTATATGTATATATATGTGTGTATATGTATATGTATATGTGTATATATATGTGTGTATATATATATGTGTGTGTATATATATATATGTATATGTGTGTGCGTGTATATACATATATGTCTGTGTATGTATATATATATATATATATATATATATATATATATATAAGAACATTCCCATACCCGCGCAGAAGGACTACAAGCAAAGACTCATAGAAAAGACAGAACACTTCCTAAGAAGGATGCGGTGGAAAGCACACTTTTACTTCCACCCTGAAACAAAAGGAACGCAAAAGGAAACTTACGGATTCAAATCTACCAAGAACCCACCCACAGTCAAGGAATTAAAGGAATTTGAGAACGACATGCTCAAAATGATACAATCAGTCAAATTTAAGCCAGCCCGCAACCCATTCCTCACCAAGCTGAAAAATGACACGGAGCGCATCAAGAAAGTAAGCAACCTCATCATAGCCGCCGATAAAACCACAAACTTCTACAGAATGGACATACCAGAACATAACTCTTTACTGGACAAAAGCATCACCAAATCATACAAAAAAGCGCAACCCAACACTTTACAGAACATCCACCTGGAAAACAAGCGGATCGCAACCGAACTGGACATTGAGGACAGGGTGGACGCCACAGCCAACAAAGAAGCCTTCATCACATTGAAGGACCACAAACCCAACTTCGCAAATAACCCAACATGCCGACTAATAAACCCAACTAAATCCGAAATAGGAAAAATCAGCAAAATAATCCTGGACAGAATCAACGCAAAAATCAAGGACAAAACACCACTCAACCAATGGAGAAATACAGCAGCAGTAATCAAATGGTTTAACAACATCCAAGACAAACAACAACACAACTTTATCTCCTTCGACATCGAAGAATTTTACCCTTCCATCACGCAAGACCTACTGACCCAAGCACTAAACTTCGCCTCGGACTACGACTCAATCACAGGCAACGAAAGAAACATCATCATCCACGCAAAGAACTCCATACTCATCCACAACAGTACACCATGGCAAAAAAAGAACAATTCAACATTTGACGTTACTATGGGGAGTTTTGACGGAGCAGAAACGTGCGAACTCGTTGGGAGTTTCCTCCTCTCCCAGCTTGCTAGCCTCAACCTGAACCTTGGTATTTACCGTGATGACGGACTGGCAGTGTGCCGCGCCTCGCCAAGGAGCAGCGAGAACATCAAGAAGCGCATATGCCAAATCTTCAAAGAAAACGGCCTACGGATCACGATTGAAGCCAACAAGCAAACCGTCAACTTCCTCGACGTCACTTTCAACCTGAGAAATAACAGCTACCAACCATTCACGAAACCCAACACAACTCTCCAATACGTGCACCATGACAGCAACCACCCACCCACCACCACGAAAAGAATACCTACCGGAATTAATAAAAGGCTATTGATGCTGTCATCTAGCAAAGCTGAATTCGACCAAGCAACCCCCCCGTACCAGAAAGCACTTGATGAAAGCGGATACAACTTCACCCTCACCTATGAACCCACTCCAGGAAACCAACCAAAAAAGAGCAGAAAACGAAACAACATCATCTGGTACAATCCGCCATTCAGCAAAGACGTCTCAACCAATATCGGCCACAAGTTCCTCACTCTGATCGACAAACACTTCCCCAAAGGCAACACCCTAAGAAAAATATTCAACAAGAACAACATTAAATTGAGCTACAGCTGTATGAATAACATGCGACAAATCATTTCAAACCACAACAAAGCAATTGCAAAAGGACTGCCTACCCCCAGACTAAACGACTCTGAAACCAATAATGAATGTAACTGTCGCAAGAAACCTGATTGCCCTCTCAACAGAAGGTGCTTACAGACATCAGTCGTTTACCAAGCAAAGGTAATACGCAAGGACATTAACACATCCGACACGTACGTAGGATTAACCGAAGGAGCGTTCAAAACAAGATGGAATAATCACGACGCCTCCTTTAGAAACCAGACTTTGCAGAATTCTACAGAACTCAGCAAACACATTTGGAACCTCCATCCATCCATCCATCCATCATCTTCCGCTTATCCGAGGTCGGGTCGCGGGGGCAGCAGCCTAAGCAGGGAAGCCCAGACTTCCCTATCTCCAGCCACTTCGTCTAGCTCTTCCCGGGGGATCCCGAGGCGTTCCCAGGCCAGCCGGGAGACATAGTCTTTCCAACGGTTCCTGGGTCTTCCCCGTGGCCTCCTACCAGCTGGACGTGCCCTAAACACATCCCTAGGGAGGCGTTCGGGTGGCATCCTGACCAGATGCCCGAACCACCTCATCTGGCTCCTCTCGATGTGGAGGAGCAGCGGCTTTACGTTGAGCTCCTCCCGGATGGCAGAGCTTCTCACCCTATCTCTAAGGGAGAGCCCCGCCACCCGGCGGAGGAAACTCATTTCGGCCGCTTGTACCCGTGATCTTATCCTTTCGGTCATGACCCAAAGCTCATGACCATAGGTGAGGATGGGAACGTAGATCGACCGGTAAATTGAGAGCTTTGCCTTCCGGCTCAGCTCCTTCTTCACCACAACGGATCGATACAACGTCCGCATTACTGAAGACGCCGCACCGATCCGCCTGTCGATCTCACGATCCACTCTTCCCCCACTCGTGAACAAGACTCCTAGGTACTTGAACTCCTCCACTTGGGGCAGGGTCTCCTCCCCAACCCGGAGATGGCACTCCACCCTTTTCCGGGCGAGAACCATGGACTCGGACTTGGAGGTGCTGATTCTCATTCCAGTCGCTTCACACTCGGCTGCGAACCGATCCAGTGAGAGCTGAAGATCCCGGCCAGATGAAGCCATCAGGACTACATCATCTGCAAAAAGCAGAGACCTAATCCCGTGGCCACCAAACCGGAACCCCTCAACGCCTTGACTGCGCCTAGAAATTCTGTCCATAAAAGTTATGAACAGAATCGGTGACAAAGGACAGCCTTGGCGGAGTCCAACCTTCACTGGAAACGTGTCCGACTTACTGCCAGCAATGCGGACCAAGCTCTGACACTGATCATACAGGGAGCGGACTGCCACAATAAGACATTCCGATACCCCATACTCTCTGAGCACTCCCCACAGGACTTCCCGAGGGACACGGTCGAATGCCTTCTCCAAGTCCACAAAGCACATGTAGACTGGTTGGGCAAACTCCCATGCACCCTCAAGAACCCTGCCGAGAGTATAGAGCTGTTCCACGACCAGGACGAAAACCACACTGTTCCTCCTGAATCCGAGGTTCGACTATCCGGCGAAGCCTCCTCTCCAGTACACCTGAATAAACCTTACCGGGAAGGCTGAGGCATTTGGAACCTCAAAGACAATAATGTTGAATATTCAATAACATGGCAAATTCTTGCATCCAGCACACCTTACAACAGTGGTAATAAAAGATGCAACCTATGCTTAAAAGAGAAACTGTTTATTATATATCATCCAGATCTATCATCCCTCAACAAGCGCAGTGAAATCATTTCAACATGCCGCCACAGACGGAAACACCTCCTAGGTAACACATGAGCCAATCACCACACCCTACGCCTGCCTGTACCCACCCACTCTGTGCTCTATATAAACCATTGTATGTGAATGCTTCCATTAAAATCTCCTGATGATTGAGGGAACCCCTCATGAAACAGTTCTGTAGAGATGAAGTAGTCTTGTGATTTTTTTCCCACACCTATATATATATATATATATATATATATATATATATATGTATGTATGTATGTATGTATGTATGTATGTATGTATGTATGTATGTATGTATGTATGTATGTATGTATGTATGTATGTATGTATGTATGTATGTATGTATGTATGTATGTATGTATGTATGTATATATATATATATATATATATATATATATATATATATATATATATATATATATATATATACTGTATTGAGACACTAGTGATTTAGGGCTATATAAGTAAACATTGATTGATTGATTGATTGATTGTATGTATATATATTTTATTTGTGTGTGTGTGTACATTTTTGACATCCCTAAAAAAAAAAAAAAAGGTGTTCAAATGTGAGTTTTTTTGTTTTTTAGCTTTTAAAGTGTTATGTCTTTCCCAGGATGTGAAAGCCACAGTGACTCACTCCATCCACCGCGCCATCCACTCCATCGGCGGCATCCAGGTCCTCTTCCCTCTGTTTGCTCAGCTGGACTACCATCAGTTAAATGACAGCCAAGTGGAGACCACTGTATGGTGAGAGCTGGCAGAACTTATCAATGTGACAAAAGAGCAGATAAAATATATAAGTTCATTTTGCAAAGTAAAGTTAATTTTCCACTCAAATGAACACGGTGTGCCTTCTTTTCTCTGAGCTGGCTACCCCAACGCCCGCCCGCCCGCCCTCCCGCTGCGCTCTGGATGGCGTCAGAGCTCTGATCTAACTCCATGTTGTTTGAACGCCAGCATTTTGACCAGATAGCCACAGTGCCCGCACAGCAGCGCAAACCCTCCAAGCCAAAAGATCTTTTGCCTCTGAAGTTGCATCTTATCTCTGCTCTCTGTCCCTCCCGCTCTGGCATTTGAAGGGTCTTTTCTTCCATAGCACTGGCCAACGCTTTTGTTTGTTTTTAGCGAGTGCTTGTAAATCCCATTGGGCTCAGAAGCTTTGAAGATTCTGCAACAAAAAATGTCTGGATTTAATATCCAGTGCGGTTCTGCTCACCCGCAAATAGTATAAAAAAACTGAGTCCATACAAGAATGGCAGATAGTGTTCAATATGTGCAGCTTGTGTTTTACTGTAGGTAGGAGTGATTGGTTTAAAAACAAGCAGCTAAAATGCGCCAAACATGTATAAGAGTGGAGATAGGGTTTTCTGATTTACCCTTAATGCTTTGTTCTTAACTTAAATGGGTGTAATTCAGAATTTTTTTTATGATACATAGTTGTTTTTTTAATTATATCCTCAAATTGTGTTTAATTATGTTATGTGTGATTATGTCTGTTGGCATTTTTTGTTGGTTTGCACCATGAGGAGGGAAGGTTGTTTGCATCGGGTCATTATATGCAAACAACCCTATATGATGTGCCCTATTTAAATTGTCTTAGGCCTGAATAACTAATGTCGTCTACAAGATGGCGATAAAGCAGCAGCATATAAATGTACTTCCCTGCGGCCAGATTTCTTTAAAATCACAACGTCTCACGGGCCAAATCAATGATGCATGCAGGCTGCAGTTTAGACATCCCTGGTTTATATACGGTGAAACCTTGATTTAGGAACTTAATTGGTTCTTGAGCATGGTTTGTAAATCGAAAAGTTTGTTTAGTGGATTAGAGTTCCCCATAGGAAACATTTAGAGATGTCCGAAAATATCGGACTGCCGATATTATCGGCCGATAAATGCTTTAAAATGTATTATCGGTATCTGTTTCAAAATTATTGGTATCTGTTTTAAAAAGTAAAATTTATGACTTTTTAAAATGCCACTGTGTACACGGACATAAGGAGAAGTACAGAGCGCCAATTAACCTCAAAGTCACTGTCACATGATATCTACGGCTTTTCAAACACACAAGTGAATGCAATGCATACTTGAGCAACAGCCATACAGGTCACACTGAGGGTGGCCGTATAAACAACTTTAAAACTTTTACAAATATGCGCCACACTGTGAACCCACACCAAACAAGAATGACAAACACATTTCGGGCGAACATCCACACCGCAACACAACCCAAACTTGTACTTGTACTTGTACTGGTTGAACTTGTATTGCGCTTTTCTACCTTCAGGGTACTCAAAGCGCTTTGACACTACTTCCACATTTACCCATTCACACACTGATGGAGGGAGCTGCCATGCAAGGCGCTAACCAGCACCCATTAGGAGCAAGGGTGAAGTGTCTTGCTCAGGACACAACGGACGTGACGAGGTTGGTATTAGGTGGGGATTGAATCAGGCACCTTCGGGTTGCGCACGGCCACTCTACCACCGCGCCACGCTGTCCCCCAAGACAGTCACTAAAAACAGTACATATCTCCATCAAGCCAAATTGTAAAATAAATAAGCCCAGATAATTCAGCATTGTGTACCCAATTATTTGCTAGTTAACAGGCAACTACTTGGTTCATGAAAAATGACCGCCATGCCATCACAACAGAGCAAATACCCAGAACCCCTTGCAGCACTAACTCTTCCTGGATGCTACAATATATACCCTCCGCTACAGACCCCCCACCCCCACCTCAACCCCGCCCACCTCAACCTCCTCGTGCTCTCTCGGGGAGAGCATGTCCCAAATTCCAAGCTGCAAGTTTTGAGGCAGGTTAAAAAAAATAATGCACTTTGTGTCTTCAATAATAAATATTGCAGTGCAATGTTGGCATTTGGGAAGTATAGCTCGGTTAGTAGAGTGGCCGTGTCAGCAACTTGAGGGTTCCAGGTTCGATCCCTGCTTCCGTCATTCTCGTCACTGCCATTGTGTCCTTGGGCAAGAAACATTACCATCCAGCTCCCAGTGCCACCCACACTGGTTTAAATGCAACTTAGATATTGGGTTCCACTATGTAAAAGTGCTTTGAGTCACTATATAAATATAATTCACTTCACATTCACTTAATTTTTTTGCATAACTTAAGCTGATTTATTTTGGAAATCTTTGTTACGTGGTTTAATGCATCCAGCCGGGCATCACAACAAAATTAGGCATGATAATGTGTTAATTCCACGTCTATATATATTAGTATCGGTTGATATGGGAATCGGTAATTAAGAGTTGGACAATATCAGAATATCGGATATCGGCAAAAAAGCCAATATCGGACATCTCTAGAAACCATGTAAACATGAATAATTACTTCTAGCCTTGACAAAATGTCCCTATTTTAGTGAAGAAATGCACACTTAGAAGGCACTGTAATGTAACTAATGTGTATAAAAACAACCATAACACTGGAGCAGTGGTTCTTAACCTTGTTGGAGGTACCGAACCCCACCGATTTCAAATGCGCATTCACCGAACCCTTCTTTGGTGAAAATTAAAATGTTTTTTTTTTTCAAATTCAAGACAAAGTTATACATTTTTGGTGACACTTTAGAATGGGGAACATATTCTAAGTAACAAAGACTTAATTTAGAGTTATTTGGACACTAGAAGAACATATTTTAAGCAATAAAGACTTAACTTAGAGTTATTTGGTTAGGGTTAGGGTCAGGATTGGAGTTATAACAAGGCCATGCCGAATAATGTGTCAATAAGTACTTAATAATGACTAGTTAAGAGCCAATATGTTACTAATTTGCATGTTAATAAGCAACTAATTAATGGTGCATATGTTCCCCGTACTCAAGTGTTACCATGTTTTTTTTACTGGTGCACAAAATGAACCGTGCATGAACATCACCTTGTTCAAACAATAAAACCAACACAGTGCATAAACTCACAACAATTTACACACCTGCAAATCAGTCAGCTGTTGCCGTATTCGTAATACGCCGATAGGGAGAAGATTGTATTTACACGATGAGTCGGGTGTGTTTTGACCTCCGCCGAACCCCTGAGGCCGACTCACCGAACCCCTAGGGTTCGACCGAACCCAGGTTAAGAACCACTGCACTGGAGTCATGGATTATCAATCTACTTATCATCAAAACAACAGGCCAAAATGACGTCAACAAGCGCATGCACACAAGTCACTTTGGTGCTCTCAAACGTCAATAATAAAAAATAAAAAAACGTATTTACCTTGCTGCCCACAAATGTTTTTGGCTTGCATCCCACAAGAGGAGGCGAACGCATTTAAAAAGAGACTTGATGAGGAGAAGAGAGTGGAGGTAGAGGGGAGGAGGGCCTGTGTATTACTGCTCTGAAAGAGTCCTCCTTTTTCTTTTTTTTTTTTTACATGGTTTTCTTCTTTTCCGTCTCCTCTCTAGATGTACTGTAATTTCACAACCAATCCCTCCTTCTTTCCTGGCTGGTTTGTTTGCTTTTTTGAAGAGGCATAATTCAAAAGACAGAGCTCCTGATAAACATTATTGAAAATGAGATCTTATTCATCTCATTATGTTTGTCAAAACAAATTCAAATGTTTTATTTTAGAGAACCGTTGAATTTATTACTCACTGATTTAAATTGTGTTACAAAAGGAGAACAGGAAGTGACCAAAGGGATTAGAAATTGCTTTAAAATTAAAAAAGGGTAGGATTAAATAAACCCGGTTTGTTTCTACTCCTTTTCGGACATGTAAGGAGAAAAGGAAAATATGTGGAATATTTGATGAATCATTTGTAACTGTTGGAAAAAAACTTCCATCCAACCATTTTCTACCCTTGTCCCTTTCTTGGTTGCGGGGGGGTACTGGAGCCTATCTTAGCTGCATTGGGGCGGTAGGCGGGGTACATCTTCAACCAACCAAAAGGTTTGTGAAAGTCGAGAAAAGAAACATGCCAAAGCACTGAGAAGTGGCATCCGAGTAATGAACTGTGTCAACAGGAAGTGATGAAGTTTAAAAATGGCTGCACTACGTGTGTACTCTACTGCACAGGAAGTCATGACCCCAAAATGTCAGTACTCTAAGGTTCCCAGCGGCGCTCATTAGTGTTTGTACACCGACACATGCTTCACCCACAGAGGCATATTTGCCACGATCTAAAAGTTCGTAAAACAATGCCTGAACTGTTTGTAAAAAAAACAAACAAAAAAAAACATGCAAATTCTGTCCAAAATTAATTTTCACTGATTTTCTTGGCATGCAAATTTAATGGAAAATGAATTGAAGTTGTACACATCGTGCTCACAGTGACAAGAACACTCCCATCTACCTTATGTTACCATTAGTGCAAGGCTGGGCAATTACTCTGACTCAGGGGCCAAATTTAGAGAAAAAAAATGTCTGGGGGCCGGTATATCAATTTTTATCAACACTAATACGAAACCTCACAATAACGTCCGATTGAATACTAAAAATGTAATGGCAGACCGGAATTTTTTTTTTTTTTTTTACTGAATAAGACACACAGAATGTACATGAAAATAAAAAATGTGGGATTTACACTATTAACTATGAAGTATAAAACACTGAATATTGACAACATGAACGTTACACTTCCTCTGGATCGACATATTTTACAATCAGGCAAAACGCAACAAAAATGCAACAAACACAGCGAAATACGAATGCCAAGGGTAAAAAAAACAAACACTTACAATCTGATATATCTGATACAGTGGGGCCAAAATATTTAGTCAGCCACCGATTGTGCAAGTTCTCCCACTTAAAATGATGACAGATCTGTAATTTTCATCATAGGTACACTTCAACTGTGAGAGACAGAATGTGAAAATAAAATCCAGGAATTCACATTGTAGGAATTTGAAATAATTTATTTGTAAATTATGGTGGAAAATAAGTATTTGGTCAACCATTCAAAGCTCTCCCTGATGGAAGGAGGTTTTGGCTCAAAATCTCACGATACATGGCCCCATTCATTCTTTCCTTAACACGGATCAATCGTCCTGTCCCCTTAGCAGAAAAACAGCCCCAAAGCATGATGTTTCCACCCCCATGCTTCACAGTAGGTGTGGTGTTCTTGGGATGCAACTCAGTATTCTTCTTCCTCCAAACACGACGAGTTGAGTTTATACCCAAAAGTTCTATTTTGGTTTCGTCTGACCACATGACATTCTCCCAATCCTCTGCTGTATCATTCATGTATCCATTTTGGTATAAAATCAACTCGTCGTGTTTGGAGGAAGAAGAATACTGAGTTGCATCCAAAGAACACCATACCTACTGCGAAGCATGGGGGTGGAAACAAGTAATAAGTGGGAGAACTTGCACAACAGGTGGCTGACTGAATACTTTTTTGCCCCACTGTATATCACTAAGCTTTAAAACTATGTTGTAAAAATCTTATTCCCTGACACCTGCATTTCAGGCTGGCCGCTGTGGAAATGCTTCCCACCCACACTGCTTGGTACCTGGTGTGAGCTGCTGTGATTTAGATTACCAGTGTTTCATGCAACTATTTACCGTACATACTTTTTCTAGTTCAAAACTTATAGCAATTTAAAAATATGACTGCACATCATAATGGCAGCTACAGTTTCCATCTTAAAGATATAAAAAATGTTTTGGAATATCCGGCAGGGCAGATTGAAAAGTTTACTGGGCCTTAATTTGCTCAGGTGTGCATTAGTGGTTTAACAGGACATACACAGTAGATCTTAACAGTCTCTTTTTTTTACAAGTATTAATTGAATAAAAAAATGCATGCGGGTCTGTAGAATTGTTTTGCCGTTAGAGCTTTTCACTCGCCACACGTACATGCTGTGAGCATGTGCACACTCACAGAAGCAGTCCAAGAGCAGCAACAGTTTGCAGTCATGTTGTTGTTAGGATAGAATATTCCTTCAATGAACGCTAACCTTGGCTATCCAAATCGCCTTCATTAGCTAACAACACACAGAGTTAATGCGGGCACAATGATGTCATTACGTTCTAAAAGCCGTATGACAGTGGAATACAATGCCTATGACTCATTGAAAAGTTATTTCCCCCAAGGCATACGCGTAATGGTGGCAAACATATAATAATAAAAATCCAATTATTATATGGAATTTAACTGCTTCAATCATATAAATGCAATTATTGCATCAACTTTAACGGGTTAAATAATATAAATGCAATTATTACTTAGTCATAAATTCACCAATATGAAACTAAATGATGATAAATTGGCATAATTACCACAGCTAAACCAGCAGCAATACAGAACAAAACGGAGGGAGAATGTGCCAAAGAAAGTTAAATTTTCACATAATTGATTGCCCATTGTGACGATGTCGGACTGGTGATAAAACTGTTCCTAAATGCAAGAGTTGTGTACAGTATTTTTTTGACTATAAGGCGCACTTAAAATACTTTTTTTCCCCTCAAAACTCAACAGTGTGCCTTATATCCCAGTGTGCCTAATGTACTGAATAATTCTGGTTTTGCTTACTGACCTCGATACATTTTTATGTAGGACATGGTGAAATAAGTGTGACCAGTAGATGGCAGTCAAACATAAGAGATATGTGTAGACTGCATTTAGATAGCAATGTGACTCAAAATAACATCAACATTTTATATGTTCCATTTATAAGTTCCACATGGCGCTCAAAAATCTATACAAAATGTTTTAGTATGACTTTGGTAAGCTATGAAGCCGCACAGCTGACGGATTGTACTGTGTTTTAACATACGAGTATTATTATGGTGTGTGGATAAGATAAGACATATTGTCTGGGGTTTTGTTTCGCAATAGGGCAGCACGGTGGGAGAGGGGTTAGTGAGTCTGCCTCACAATATGAAGGTCCTGAGTAGTCCTGGGTTCAATCCCGGGCTCGGCATCTTTCTGTGTGGAGTTTGCATGTCCTCCCCGTGACTGCGTGGGTTCCCTCCGGGTACTCCAGCTTCCTCCCACTTCCCAAGACATGCACCTAGGGATAGGTTGATTAGTACCACTAAATTGGCCCTAGTGTGTGAATGTGAGTGTGAATGTTGTCTGTCTATCTGTGTTGGCCCTGTGATGAGGTGGCGACTTGTCCAGGGTGTACACGCCTTCCGCTCGATTGAAGCTGAGATAGGCACCTGCGACCCCAAAGGGAGTAAACGGTAGAAAATGGAGTGATGGATGTTTCGCAATATTATGCAAAAGCAACTTTTCTTACCTACTGGTACCTGCTGATCTGAGTCTGCATTAATCCTGAAAAATTGCGCATGTCCGCCTTTGTAGTCCGTGGAGACGCCGTAGTCAATAAGTGTCTTATATTTTCTTCGTCTTCTGGTTATGTAACATTCATCCTTCACTGTTGACATTTCTAATATAAAGTAGTGTAAAGTTCTTACTTATATCCGTTAGTAAACTTGACATGAAAGCGCTAAAACATACCTGTGAAGTGAGTTAACATAATTCACCCAAGGAACTGCAGTTATTAGAGAGTTCAGGTCGGCGTTCCGGCCTGATAATTTTAGATTGTCCTGAAGAATTTGGAGGTAATCCTCCTTTTTCATTGTTCTATTTACTCTATGTAAAGCACAAGTTCCATTAGCGGCAAAACAGACCCAGAGCATAAAACTACCACCACCATGCTTGATGGTAGGAATGGTGTTCCTAGGATTTAAGGCCTCACCTTTTCTCCTCCAAACATATTGCTGGGTATTCTGGCCAAACAGCTCAATGTTTGTTTCATATGACATCACATGGACGAAAATAAGACCTTCTGGAGAAAAGTTCTCTCGTCAGGACAGCCCGGAGGTTGGGTGTTCCAACAGGACAATGACCCCCAAACACACATCAAAAGTGGTAAAGGAATGGCTCAATAAGGCTAAAATTAAGGTTTTAGAATGGCTTTCCAAAGTCCTGACTTAAACGTTTGGACAATGCTGAAGAAAGGAGCCCATGTCAGAATACCAACAAATTTAGCTGAACTGCACCGATTTTGTCAAGAGTGGTCAAAAATTCAACCAGAAGCTTGTGGATGGCTACCAAAAGCGCCTTATTGCAGTGAAACCTAAAGTTAAAAAGTTAAAGTACCAATGATTGTCACACACACACTAGGTGTGTCCTCTGCATTTGACCCATCCCCTTGATCAGCCCCTGGGAAGTGGGGGGAGCAGTGGGCAGCAGCGGTGCCGCGCCCAGGAATCATTTATGGTGATTTAACCCCCAATTCCAACCCTCGATGCTGAGTGCCAACCAGGAAGGCAATGGGTCCCATTTTTATAGTCTTTGGTATGACTCGGCCGGGATTTGAACTCACAACCTTCCGATCTCAGGGCGGACACTCTACTCACTAGGCCAGTGGTCCCCAACCACTGGGCCGCTAATGGAACTTGTGCTTTACATAGAGTAAATAGAACAATAGGGACGGCGTGGCGCAGTGGGAGAGTGGCTGCGCGCAACCCGAGGGTCCCTGGTTCAATCCCCACCTAGTACCAAACTCGTCACGTCCGTTGTGTCCTGAGCAAGACACTTCACCCTTGCTCCTGATGGGTGCTGGTTAGCGCCTTGCATGGCAGCTCCCTCCATCAGTGTGTGAATGTGTGTGTGAATGGGTAAATGTGGAAGTAGTGTCAAAACGCTTTGAGTACCTTGAAGGTAGAAAAGCGCTATACAAGTACAACGCATTTATCATTTATAACAATGAAAAAGGAGGATTACCTCCAAATTCTTCAGGACAATCTAAAATTATCAGCCCGGAACGCCGACCTGAACTCTCTAATAACTACAGTTCCTTGGGTGAATTATGTTAACTTTTTTATTCATTTTTATATATAAAAAAATAAATAATAAAATATATTTTTTATTTTTTTTATTTTTTATTAAATCAACATAAAAATAAAAAACTAAATATACACTTACAATTAGTGCACCAACTACGAAAACCTCCCTTTTTCATGACAAAGAAAAAAATATAAAAAAATTACCCTCCCTCCCCTCCCCCGGGGCCGCGGGACAAATTATTAAGCGTTGACCGGTCCACGGATACAAAAAGGTTGGGGACCACTGCACTAGGCCACTGAATAAGTGCCAAGGGACATGTAACCAAATATTAACATTGCTATACGTATACTTTTGACCCAGCAGATTTGGTCACATTTTCAATAGACCCATAATAAATTCATAAAATAACCAAACTTCATAAATGTTTTTTGTGACCAACAAGTATGTGCTCCAATATCTCTAACACAAAAAAAGTTGTAGAAGTTATTGGAAACGCAATACAGCCATGCCATTATGTTCTTTACAAGTGTATGTAAACTTTTGACCACGACTGTGTATGTATATATCTATGAAGAGATAATTAAACTCTCACCCTTGCCCTTGGCGGAGGTAATAGGTTCAGAAAAAGCGTAGCTATCTGACGGCGTGGATTGTTTAAAGCGCGGCGACAGTCGGAAGGGGCAAATAAGAGAGGCGGCACTTAGAGCGAGGAGACGAGGCGACACTCGATCACAGGACTTTGTATGCATGTAGTGCATCTGTGGGCCAGCCTGCACTGGAGTGATTGTGTCCTTGTTATTGTTGTGCTTGAGTGGCGGCCACCAGAGAATGTGAGGCAAAGCCGATTACCGGGCGTCACCCGGCACCACTGTCACTCAGCCAAAGGCTTTGGCGGAACAACGGAAAAAGGCACCTTCAGCGTACTTTCCCTGGCTCTTCATGCTCTCTGTACTTGTTAATTCACTTCTTCAGTTGACCTTATACAGCCCCCGGCTTACTGTAAACTGATTCTTTTGTTTTCTCTTATTGTGATAACCATCTTGTTCTTTTTCCAGCGCTACTCTGTTGGCCTTTCTGGTGGAGCTGCTGAAAAGCTCTGTTGCCATGCAGGAGCAGATGCTTGGAGGAAAGGGCTTTTTGGTGATTGGATACCTTCTAGAGAAGGTAACACAACATCCTTTCTTTGTGACATCGCTGTGTTGCCAGTTGATGTTAACAAAGACGCCTCCGCCAGCTTTCGCACTCTCTCGCATGGCTCCATCTGTTCAAAATATGATTAAACCACACCTTTGCTTCTGCACCTTCATTTATCTCTTCTCCTGCCATGGCGGAGTCCCCACCTGGGCGGAGAGCAGGTGGCAGCACGGCGGAAACGTGTCAAAGTGGAAATTCTATGCAAAGTCAAACACATTCATCATGAAGACGGAGGGCGTCCGTTTTCAAACAGTGGGGACGTGACATAATCGGGACGTGCTCTTACTAATTGGTCCTTTTAATTGGGCGATGGGGTGGCATCACACGTGCCATTAGTGTCTTTGTAAAGCATGCAACACAAAAAGTCCTTGATTAATAAGTCAATAATAAATGCTAAATACACGCATGTTTGGATTTATATCCATTACATTTTATTCATGTGAGTATTCAGCTTCTTGAGTTGTTTAACAATTATAGTAGATGAGAAAACTGCGTGAGTAAAATGTTTGTTTTGAGCATTGTTAAAAAATGTTTATAATAGGCCCACTTTTAAAAGCTTTTCTACAAATTAAAAAAATTCACTGGGAGGAAGATCTTTACTTTTTTCTTTTTTTACACATAATTGAAATATGTATTTATCTATTTTCAAATCTTATTCATTTTACATTTGTTTGTAATTTAACACAAATTTATAGTAATTCTGTAAATACAACAATACTCAAAAGCAGTGTCCATTTTTATTTAAAAAAAAATAAAACAAAATTTATATATATTTTTTTTATTAAATCAACATAAAAACACAATATACACTTACAATTAGTGCACCAACGACAAAAAACTCCCTTTTTCGCCCCCCCCCCCAGGGCCGCGGGACAAATTATTACGCGTTTACCGGTCCGCGGATACAAAAAGGTTGGGGACCACTGCTCTAAAGCATGCATTTAAATGTTTAATGATGGATCAAAATCAGAATAGTTTTTATTGCCATAGTTTGAGAACGGGTTCACAAGCGAGGAATTTTACTTAGTGCAATAGTGCAACGTAAAACATAATATACAATTACAATATAATTAAGTTTTAAACCCATTTTGTGAAGATGTAAGTTATGTATGTGTACAGTGGAGCAAAACAGTATTTAGTCAGCCACCGATTGTGCAAGTTCTCCCACTTAAAAGGATGACAGAGGTCTGTAATTTTCATCATAGGTACACTTCAACTGTGAGAGACAGAATGTGAGGAAAAAATCCAGGAATTCACATTGTAGGAATTTTAAATAATTTATTTATAAATTATGGTGGAAAATAAGTATTTGGTTCCTTCAAACAAGGAACATCTCTGGCTCTCACAGACCTGTAACTTCTTCTTTAAGAAGCTCTTCTGTCCTCCACTCGTTATCTGTATTAATGGCACTTGTTTGAACTCGTTATCTGTATAAAAGACACCTGTCCACAGCCTCAAACAGTCAGACTCTAAACTCCACCATGGCCAAGACCAAAGAGCTGTCGAAGGACACCAGAAAAAGAATTGTAGACCTGCACCAGACTGGGAAGAGTGAATTACATTAGGCAAGCAGCTTGGTATGAAAAAAATCAACTGTAGTAGCAATTATCCACTGATAATCTCCCTCGATCTGGGGCTCCACGCAAGATCTCATCCCATGTGGTCAAAATGATCATGAGAAAGGTGAGCAAAAATCCCAGAACCACACCGGGGGACCTGGTGAATGACCTGCAGAGAGCTGGGACCAAAGTAACAAAGATTACCATCAGTGCCACACTACCCCGACAGGGAATCAAATCCTGCAGTGCCAGATGTGTCCCCCTGATTAAGCCAGTGCATGTCCAGGCCCGAATGAAGTTTGCCAGAGAGTACATGGAAGATACAGCAGAGGATTGGTAGAATGTCATGTGGTCAGATGAAACCAAAATGGAGCTCTTTGGTATAGACTCAACTCGTTGTGTTTGGAGGAAGAAGAATACTGAGTTACATCCCAAGAACACCATACCTACTGTGAAGCATGGGGGTGGAAACATCATGCTTTGGTGCTGTTTTTCTGCTAAGGAGACAGGACGATTGATCTGTGTTAAAGAAAGAATGAATGGGGCCATGTATTGTGAGATTTTGAGCCAAAACCTCCTTCCATCAGTGAGAGCTTTGAATGGTTGACCAAATACTTATTTTCCACCATAATTTACAAACAAATTATTTAAAATTCCTACAATGTGAATTCCTGGATTTTTTTCACATTCTGTCTCTCACAGTTGAAGTGTACCTATGATAAAAATTACGGACTTCTGTCATCATTTTAAGTGGGAGAACTTGCACAATCGGTGGCTGACTAAATACTTTTGCCCCACTGTATTTATGTCAAAACGGGAACATCACCTGACCCTGACATGGAAAGGATTGACAGGTTGATATCTCTGTACATATATAGAAGTACATACTTGTACATTTGTGTGAATGTGTGTGTGTATGTGTGTGCGTATACTGTACCTGTATGTATACATGTGTTTATATGTATGTATGTATATATGTTTATATATGTGTATGTGTATATATGTATTTTTCAATGATTAAAAATAAGTATGCATCAACATTCATTTCAGGAATGCTTGATGCATTTGCTGTGTCAAACATCTTGAATTTTTTTTGTAAAAATGATTGTTAGATCAATCACATCAAACTCTTAAAAAACACAATACATTTTACCTGTAAAAACACAATAGCTGTATAAATGTAATATATTTATCTTCTAATGTTTTGCATTTGAAAGAAGGCTGTGAAATGCTGTTTCCTTCCAAGGCACAAAAAATGCATTGCTGTGTCTCAGAAGGACTCTCCTTTTTGTAACTAATAGCTACAAAGCGCCCCCGGGGTTCTAAAAGCTCTCACCACTGTGCTTGCTGTGTTTGTCCTTCTTCCCACAGTCGTCACGGGAGCACATCAGCAGGTTAGTGCTGGAGCAATTCCTCGCCTTCGCTAAATATCTCGACGGGCTCACGTTCGGGGCGCCACTGCTCAAACAGCTATGTGACCACATCCTGTTCAACGCTGCCATTTGGATCCACACCCCTGCCAAGGTGAGTCCATATAGGTAACTCATGTCAGCGCTGCAGGTGTCTTTTTTTGCCCGTCCTGATAGCCAAGAAAAGGATATCGGAGAAGTTGAAAATACACCTGTCTGCAGAAAGCAGCTGCTGGGACCAAGAATGAATAAATCTAAGGTGAAATAAATGCTAAATTGTCTGAAGGCTTGCCTGCCACAGTCCTCCAAAGTAGAGCACTGGGTAAGAAAAATGACCGAAACATTGAGGTAATGAAGTGGGTTAGACCACTTTTAGATACATTGGTACCCAGAGTGGAGCTGGCTGCCTCCCTGATGATGTGCCACGCCCTCCACCTTTCCTGACCCTCTCTCTCCTCCAGCGGCAAGCTGTGTAAATGATGGCGGCATGCAGCCAGCATCCAATACACAACACTTCAAGCCACTGGAAGAATGTTTTTGTGTTTTTCTGATGTCATGGAAATAACTGAGCGGCGTTAACTTATCACTAGTGTGTCATATTCAGACCACAAACAACACCAACTTGAAAAACACATCACCAAACTACATTGTGTTGTCAAATTATTTTCTGCAAAGATAGGAAACATGCGTTTTGTTACCTTTGCTTGGTAAACGACTGATGTTTGTAAGCACCCTCCGTTGAACGGGTAATCAGGTTTCTTGCGACAGTTACATTCCTTATTGGTTTCAGAGTCGTTTAGTCTGGGGGTGGGCAATCCTTTTGCAATTGCTTTGTTGTGGTTTGCAATGATTTGTTGCATGTTATTCATACAGCTGTAGCTCAATTTAATGTTGTTCTTGTTGAATATTTCTCTTAGGGTGTTGCCTTTGGGGAAGTGTTTGTTGATCAGAGTGAGGAATTTGTGGCCGATATTGGTTGAGATGTTCTTGCTGAATGGTGGATTGTACCAGATGATGTTTCGTTTTCTGCTCTTTTTGGTTGGTTTCCTGGCGTGGGTTCATAGGTGAGGGTGAAGTTGTATCCGCTTTCATTAAGTGCTTTTTGGTACGGGGGGGTTGCTTGGTCGAATTCAGCTTTGCTAGATGACAGCATCAATAGCCTTTTATTAATTCCGGTAGGTATTCTTTTCGTGGTGGTGGGTGGGTGGTTGCTGTCATGGTGCACATATTGGAGTGTTGTGTTGGGTTTCGTGAATGGTTGGTAGCCTAAGCACCCTCAACGGAGGGTGCTTACAAACATCAGTCGTTTACTAAGCAAAGGTAACACGCAAGGACATTAACACATCCGACACGTACGTAGGATTAACCGAAAGAGCGTTTAAAACCAGATGGAATAACCACAAAGCCTCCTTTAGAAACCAGACTTTGCGGAATTCTACAGAACTCAGCAAGCACATTTGGAACCTCAAAGACAATAATGTTGAATATTCAATAACATGGCAAATTCTTGCATCCAGCACACCTTACAACAGTGGTAATAAAAGATGCAACCTATCCTTAAAAGAAAAACTTTTTATTATATATCATCCAGATCTATCATCCCTCAACAAGCGCAGTGAAATCATTTCAACATGCCGCCACAGACGGAAACACCTCCTAGGTAACACACCCTACGCCTGCCTGTAGATAGATATATAGTACTTTATTGATTCCTTCAGGAGAGTTCCTTCAGGAAAATTAAAATTCCAGCAGCAGTGTACAGAGTTGAGATCAATTTAAATAAAAGTAAAAAGTAAAAAATGGGGGTTTAAATTGAAACAAAATAGAGTTATATTACAATAAGAATAAAAACTAAAAAGCAACAATGGGAATAAACATATAACAGTAAAATAAGAATATAACAAGACAAAGTAGCCAGTAGTGACCATGTTATGAAAACGTATTGCACTAGAGAGGAGTTGTACAGTCTAATGGCGTGTGGGACAAAGGAGTTTTTGAGTCTATTAGTCCTACACTTGGGATGAAGCAGTCTAGCACTGAACAGGCTCCTCTGGCTACTGATAACGCTATGCAGAGGGTGACTGGCATCATCCAGGATGCTCACTAGTTTGTCAACAGTCCTCTTCTCTGCCACCGTCACCAGTGTGTCCAGTTTCATTCCGATTGTAGAACCGGCCCGCCTCATCAGTTTCTCAAGTCTGGAGCTGTCCTTCTTAGATGTACCACTACCATGTA
>NC_084628.1:18845413-18887913 GCF_033978795.1 Nerophis ophidion
TTTTACAATTACTACGCATTTAGGAATAGATTATTTTGCATGTGCCCCCTGAGTTAAAATGACTTTGACACCCCTGGTATGGACGATTGTAAAAACAGCAAATACGACTAATGCGTTTGTGGACTCTTCAACAGCAGGGACGTGCACATGATTATAGAGGGGCTGGGGCTCAAAGTCAGAAAAGGGCAGGACATTTTTTTTTGGTCCTTTACACAATATGGAAATTCATGTAAAATTACATTTGGTAATAGGAAGCTAACTACTTAGCTGTGTGTCCTTTGTAGGTAAAAGTGATTGTCATTTCTTTTGTGTCAAGAAATTATTGTCATAATGAGTTAATTCACATTATCATAGGCTTGGAAGACATGAAAAGCAACAAAACACTGGTTAATTATAAGGCTATGTATTGTTAAAGATAAGCACTTTAGTATTGAACAGTGAAACATGAACTTCAAAAAAATAAATACCCAAATGGAAAAAACTTCAATGTGAAAATCTGTCCTTCTTACCTTAACTTGATGAAAACACCATCAAGTTGTAACTTATGGTCTTTCTCACTTAATGCTCAGACTAAACAACTGAAACGCAGTACAACTTTATATCTAAACCTCTACTGTGAGAGAAATGTGATCCGTCGTAAACACAGTGTGTTTTATTTTGAAAATTAACCCGGTGCTTTATATTGTATTTTGTACACTACTTCCTGTCCCGCACGATCCGCTCTGCTCTGTGCTCAATTGATGTGCCATGCTCCGACGTCCGGCAAAAAAAGAAGCTGACACATTGAATAATAGAATAATACAGCGTTTTTCTGAAATATCACCCATTTAGATGCTGAATAAGTGGACGGCGACTAGACCATAACTCACAGGTTCCAGTTCTCCACTGTCACGTGTCCTCAGGCCGCAGTTGGCTCTCTATCCTTTCTCTCACTCACTCATTCGCCCTCTCTGTCTCTCTCTGGCGAAAGCGCAGGCTCAAACAACCCGGTATTACAAGAAAACGTGGAGTTTTTGTACCGCTGTTTTTTTGTTTTGTTTTGGTTTTTTTACATCCCTAAGAGGAATTTATGAAAAAACAAAACAAAACAAAAAAAAAAACACATACTGGCAGAGGGCACTTTTAAGACGAGGCAAAAAAGGCCAGGGGCTCAAGCACCCATAGGGCCCTATGTGTGCACGTGCCATTTTGTTTCATGACAATGTAGACCAGTTTCAACAAATCATTATGCTTCAAAAGCAGTATTTGGATATGTGCATTTTTGAAATTTTTCGCTCTATGAGTGTGTGCATGAGTGACAGCTATAACACAAGCACATGTTCCTTTTGCCGACCAAAAATTGTTGTAATCATTTTAATATGATTAGTAATTGTGAAAAATATAGACATGTTATTTTAAGCCACTGATGGTAACAAACACAATTTACCTTTTGAGAAAGTTGCAACAACATATAATTCAGATGACATTTCTAATGTTATCTCTTTATTGCCAACACTGAATTGATTTATATTATATATATTGTTGTATTATATATTGTATATATATATTTTATATGTGTAGGGGTGGGACCTAATAAGTTTACTTCTTCCCACTCCCTTTTGAGCCAATCTTGACATCTACAAAAGATTAGTCACATGTAATGTTTTCAATGTAGGTGTAAAAATAATGTATATATATATTTATTTTGTATTTTATGTCATTCTTTTGTTTTGTTTGCATGGCTCAAAATAAACCATTCATTCATTCATTCATTCAACACCATCATGATGAAGTAAAATGTATATTTTTTTTCAAGTTTATGTATATATTTTAGGACGTCTCACCAATCTGTTGTGATTGTCATCATTAGGCTTGCAGCCTGTTCACCATCTCCTACCTCCTATGAACAGCTTGTTGAAAGTGCCCTTGAACTGTCACTTTTATTATCCATTCTCCCTCTCCTGAATTTTATTAACAACCTATCACACGTGAGGTTTTTTTCACTGAGAGCGACTTTTCGCGGTGAAATCTGCTCCTGTGCGCTTAAAGCTCTCATCCTTGCGATGTTATTAACCCTTGTCACTCTGTCAAAAGGGATTCCGCCATTGTTAGCAACACCGTCACTGCTAATTTCTCTGAATAAATTAGCCCCTGACAGTGCGGGATGGAGATTAATTCTCACTGGCCATGCCAGAGATGAGTCAAGGCCTATATTTTCCTGTAATTGATTTCCTACTAATAGAAGGAGTGACCTTTAGGCTGAGTTTAGCTTGATAATGATGACTACACACAAAGCAACCCAAAGTAGGGCTTTTATCATTTCATTATGTTTTAAATAGAACGTTCATACAATACTGTAGCATAGTTTTTACAACCACAACAAGCAACAAAGGACATTACTTTAACAAAACCATGGAGAATTTCGCTGTTTTTTTTGGTGATTGTTTCTTTGCCTAAAAGGCCTGAATTTGCCGCATCTTTTTCAGAAAGTTGCCACAAATGTTTTTTTGTTTTGTTCCACTTTTAAAATAACAGTGAATCTCTTTCATTCCATGCATTTGCTGTCAAGTTGTAAATGCTCCCTCTACCCTTAACCTAAAAGTATTAAACAAATACCGTATTGATGTTTTACTTGTTTTATACTGCACACACCTAAAATTAGACACTACATGGCAATTAAAGCACATACTCAGCACTCATTGTCAAA
This sequence comes from Nerophis ophidion, assembly GCF_033978795.1. NCBI lineage: Eukaryota > Metazoa > Chordata > Actinopteri > Syngnathiformes > Syngnathidae > Nerophis > Nerophis ophidion. Next base: position 18,848,100 of record NC_084628.1, read on the forward strand.
TTACTGTACTATGGTCTATGGCAGTGGTTCTCAAATGGGGGTACGCATACCCCTGGGAGTACTTGAAGGTATGCTAAGGGGTATGTGAGATTTTTAAAAATAGCAACAATTAAAAAATCCTTTATAAATATATTTATTGAATAATACTTCAACAAAATATGAATGTAAGTTCATTAACTGTAAAAAGAAATGCAACAATGCAATATTCAGTGTTGACAGCTATATTTTTTGTGGACATGTTCCATAAATATTGATGTTAAAGATTTCTTTTTTTGTGAAGAAATGTTTAGAATTAAGTTCATGAATCCAGATGGATCTCTATTACAATTCCCGCACTTTTAAGTTGATTATTACTTCCATGTGTAAAAAGCTTTATTTATAATTGAATCACTTGTTTATTTTTCAACAAGTTTTTTGTTATTTTCACATATTTTTTTCCAAATAGTTCAAGAAAGACCACTACAAATGAGCAATATTTTGCACTGTTATACAATTTAATAAATCAGAAACTGATGACATAGTGCTGTATTTTACCTCTTCATCTATTTTTTTCAACCAAAAATGCTTTGCTCTGATTAGGGGGTACTTGAATTAAAAAAATGTTCACAGGGGGTACATCACTGAAAAAAGGTTGAGAACCACTGATGTGGACCACAGCGTGAGGTAATGTGAAGGTAAAAAAGGTATGTAATGTTTAAACCAAAAATGAACGAAAGGAAAAGGCAATGGCTATGCAAAACGAAAGTAAAACTGAACTGGCTACAAAGTAAACAGAAGCAGAATGCTGGACAACAGCAAAAACATACGGCGTCCACAAAGTACAGCCGTACATTGCATAGCTCGGTTGGTAGAGCGGCCGTGCCAGCAACTTGAGGGTTGCAGGTTCAATTCCCGCTTCCGCTATCCTAGTCACTGCCGTTGTGTCCTTGGGCAAGACACTTTACCCACCTGCTCCCAGTGCCGCCCACACTGGTGTAAATATAACTTAGATTTTGGGTTTCACTATGTAAAGCGCTTTGAGTCACTAGAGAAAAGCGCTATATAAATATAATTCACTTCAAAATCAACATTGTCCACACAAAGAATGATAGCAACAACGTATATAGCCTTGCTTGCTAACACAAAGCAGGTGTGCGGAATAGCGTTTAAAGGAAAACATGAAACTGCTACAGGAAAACACCAACAAAACAGGAAGGGCCACCAAAATAACAGCGCAAGACAAGAACTAAAGCATATGGAAACACCAACAAACTCAAAATAAGGCCCTGGTGTAGTTTTATTTTTTCACGTTTTCTGCTGGTGGTGTGCGTCCGGATTTTTTAATGAAAAAAATGTGCCTTGCCTCAAAAAGGTTGAAAAACACTGCTGTAAAGCCTGCTTCTGTGGTCAGTTGACAGCTTTTGCGGGGTCTCACACGTGCTGCGATACGGGGTCTGGTTGTTGATCGTCTCAGAGTGTAACCGCAGATGGATGGCGTATGGATCCTGCACGGACTTATTGGTCTTGATTGTTTTCCCCCCTGTGTGTTGTCTAATGAAGCCTTTGTCACACAGGCTCCTTGCAACAAAGGCGCAACAATAGCTTTCGCTGTGGCGGGCTGATGGCACCTGAAGACAAATCTCAAAATGGATCGCTTCCCTACTCCGAGTCATTTTCAGCGTGGGTCGAGAGCCATTAATCCGAGCTTGATTTGGCAGGTGCGTCATTGTCAACTGAGAAATGACCAAACAAAAGGCGCGTATGAAGAGGGGGAGAGTCGAGCAGGTAATGAAGTGTTCAATTATCTGGACACGAGGAGGACATTTCAAACAGGGACTCTGCGCTGTCTCTTCCCCCCTCAGGTTTTTAATAGTAAACGCTCTCAAATTAAAGCCATACATCATTCAGTTATGTGCAAAATTACCTCAGAGAGACTCCGACTTCTAGACATCTCCCTTTGAGGAAACCAACACATACTCTGTCTCAATCAATAGCCGTCTCCCTTTGTCTAAGCCTCTCGCCTTGGTAATGGCCAATGAAAAGCCGCTTAGCTCGTCATGCTGCTCACTTCCAAACGCTTCTCTTGGCTAAGATATTCCGTGAGAAAATCGGCTCCGGCGGACGTGCCTCCGAGGTGTAATGTCATTTGAGGGCTTGTGGTTAAATTATGTGTGCCCTCCACCTGATGGATTACCCTCATGGAAGAGGGCGCTTGACTGATTAGGGGGCTTTCAAAACTGCCCTGCGTTAGGCAGCCAATTTTTAGTCCTCTGTATTCCTGAGAACGGCAAGAGATTCTCTTCTAAAGCAAGAAAATAGTTGGGAATTTCCCACGATGCACCATTTGTTTGTATTTGTGTCGTCTTACGAAATGTGTTTCCTCCTTGAGTTAGAGCAAAGCAAATAACATAATTACACTTAAGTATTTAAGTAGGGATGGATATTGTTTACACTTCAATCAATACCGGGTCCAAATTGGTACTTTGGAAATTGTGCCGGTGCTTAAAGTGCCAGTAGAGTGGAAAAACAAGTTGACTTTATATGCTTAATTGTGTTTCATTGTAGCCATTAAACCAGGGGTCCCCAAACTACGGCTCGCGCGTCAGTTTTGGCCCGCCAGCATCCAAAATCCGGCCTGCGGGAAGTCCCCAATTAATATAATTTTTTTTTTTTTTTAAATCAAATCCGTGCTTGCTTATCCATTTACTACCCCTTGTAATTCTCTGTGTCTGCTAGCCGCTCCGGCAAATCCATCCATCCATCCCTCCATTTTCTACCGCTTGTCCCGTTCGGGGTGGCGGGGGGGTGCTGGAGCCTATCTCAGCTGCATTCGGGCGGAAGGTCGCGTACACCCTGGACGCGCTCTGTGTATATATATATATATATATATATATATATATATATATATATATATATATATGTATATGTATATGTATATGTATATGTATGTAGGTGTGGGAAAAATCACAAGACTACCTCATCTCTACAGAACTGTTTCATGAGGGGTTCCCTCAATCATCAGGAAATCTCCTGATGATTGGAAATCTCCTGATGATTGAGGGAACCCCCTCATGAAACAGTTCTGTAGAGATGAAGTAGTCTTGTGATTTTTCCCACACCTACATATTGCGCTCTACCACTGTATCGAGCACTATTCTCTGGATAATCCAATCAAGACATATATATATATATATATATATATATATATATATATTAGGGCTGCGAATCTTTGTGTGTCCCACGATTCGATTCAATATCGATTCTTGGGGTCACGATTCGATAATATATCGATTTTTTTTTCAATTCGATTCGATTCACAATTCAAAAACGATATTTTTCCGATTCAAAACGATTCTGTATTCATTCAATACATAGGATTTCAGCAGGATCTACCTCAGTCTGCTGACATGCAAGCAGAATAGTAGATTTAAAAAAAAAAAAAAAGCTTTTATAATTGTAAAGGACAATGTTTTCTCAACTTATTGTAATAATGTAAATTCGTTTTAATTATTAAACAAACCAAAAATATGACTTATTTTATCTTTGTGAAAACATTGGACACAGTGTGTTGTCAAGCTTATGAGATGCGATGCAAGTGTAAGCCACTGTGACACTATTGTTCTTTTTTAAAACATTTTATAAAAGTCTAATGATAATGTCAATGAGGGATTTTTAATCACTGCTATGCTGAAATTCTAACCAATATTGATACTGTTGTTGATACTATTAATTTTTGTTTCACTACTTTTGGTTTGTTCTGTGTCGTGTTTGTGTCTCCTCTCAATTGCTCTGTTTATTGCAGTTCTGAATGTTGCTGGGTCAGGTTTGGTTTTGGAATTGGATTACATTGTTATGGTATGGCTGTGTAGTGGCTTGTTGGATTGATTTAAAAAAAAAATCAATACAAAAAAATAGATTTTTTTAAAACTGAGACTTGCTTCTGAATCGCACATCGTATTCGATTCCATTCGTATTCGAATCCACACAGCCCGGCCCCCGAGTCAAAAAGTTTGGGGACCCCTGTATTAAACCATATGTTTGCGAAGTTGGACCCAAGTACTAGGCAGCATTCGTATTGTGCCTCACAATACGAAGGTCCTGAGTTCAATCCCGGGCTCGGGATCGTTCTGTGTGGAGTTTGCATGTTCTCCCCGTGACTGTGTGGGTTCCCTCCAGGTACTCCGGCTTCCCCACACCGCCAAAAACATGCACCTGGGGATAGGTTGATTGGGAACACTAAATTGGCCTTACTGTGTGAATGTGAGTGTGAATGTTGTCTGTCTATCTGTGATGGCCCTGTGATGAGGTGGCAACTTGTCCATGGTGTACACCGCCTTCCGTCCGAATGCAGCTGAGATAGGCCCGGTAGAGAATGAATGGATGGAAGGATGGATGGACCCAAGCACTGCTGCCGGTGTGTTAAGTGCGTTAATACGAGTATGAAAAGAGCTTCAGACTCTGTGTGCCTCTCAGGACACTACAGTACTTACAAAATGCTACTTGCACAATTTAACTTTCAAGCACCTGTTTCATGCGGCTGAGTCAGCATTCATTTAGCACTAACATTGATTGCTACTTTCTTCTTGGCACTGGTGCCATGTCAGATGCGAGTTAGTGTACCTATCTTTATACTGTGGAAACTTGTAGACAAAATAATAAATATGCTTTGCTTTGTTGTAGGAACTTTGTTTCTTCAACCCATTGCATCCGTTTTGTGCCTAGCAGCGCAGCCATTTATTACGTTTATTCAGTCCACAGAGCAGTGCTGACATTAGCTCCTGTGCTCAATGTGACTTTGATTTTTTTAAGCAAGTTTACTGAGTATTTGTTAGCTCAATGGGAGTCCAAGCGATGTGTGGTTTGATACACAGCATCCACAGCGTCGTAAACACTGCCCTCTACCCCTCCCTCAAGCCTGGTGTATACTTTCATGTCACGTAGCTTGCGTAGGCAACGCCGTCATCTCCTTCACCCTGTATAGCCTCCCGCACAGCCTACCTGCACCTCCCAAAACTCCCAGTTCGCATTGTCAGCGACGCAGAAGGCAGAGCTGTGATTGGTCAGTTTTTGCCAAGGAGGGTCTCTGAACACAGGTGAACATCTGTGCTTGAAATACAAAAATGATGGTATGAAATAAATCATAAGTGATTAAATATTTGCCAGAAAAAATAAAAACGATAAATGTGTCGTTTTTCAGTGTATTGTGTTGTGTTATTGCGTCCAGAAAATGTCACAAAGTAACGATTAGTTCCAGCGTAGACACAGATGTCCATGCCATTACTTCCGCCACTTGAATGCCATAGGGGTGATGGACGGCTGAGCAGCCTGCCTCCGTAGTCCCCACTCCCTCCCCTCTGTTGCAAGTCTTGTGAATTATTTGTAACTTGTTTACAGTGGGGCAAAAAAATATGTAGTCAGCCACCAATTGCGCAAGTTCTCCCACTTAAAATGATGACAGAGTTCTGTAATTTTCATCATAGGTACACTTCAACTGTGAGAGACAGAATGTGAAAATAAAATCCAGGAATTCACTTTGTAGGAATTTTAAATAATGTATTTGTAAATTATGGTGGAAAATAAGTATTTGGTCAACAATTCAAAGCTCTCACTGATGGAAGGAGGTTTTGGCTCAAAATCTCACGATACATGGCCCCATTCATTCTTTCCTTAAGACGGATCAATCGTCCTGTCCCCTTAGCAGAAAAACAGCCCCAAAGCATGATGTTTCCACCCCCATGCTTCGCAGTAGGTATGGTGTTCGTGGGATGCAACTCAGAATTCTTCTTCTTCCAAACACGACGAGTTGAGTTTATACCAAAATGGATACATGGATGATACAGCAGAGGATTGGGAGAATGTCATGTGGTCAGATGAAACGGAAATATAACTTTTTAGTATAAACTCAACTTGTCGTGTTTGGATGAGGGGTTGCTGGAGCCAATCTCAGCTGCATTCGGGCTGTAGGCGGTTGTACACCATGGACAAGTCGCCACTTCATCGCAGGGCCAATACAGATAGACAACATTCACCCTCACATTCACACACTAGGGAAAATGTTAGTGTTGCCAATTAACCTATGCCCAGGTGTATGTCTTTAGAGGTGGGAAGAAGCCGGAGTTCCCGGAGGGAACCCACGCAGTCATGGAGAAAATATGCAAACTCCACAAAGAAAGACCCCGAGCCTGGGGATCAAACCACGGGGAAGACCCAGGACACGTTGGGAAGACTATGTCTCCCGACTGGCCTAGAAACGCCTCGGGATCCCCCGGGAAGAGCTGGACAAAGTGGCTGGGGAGAGGGAAGTCTTGGCTTCTCTACTTAGGCTGCTGCCCCTGCTACCCGACCCCGGATAAGTGGAAGAAGATGGATGGCTTGTTTCTTTGAAGGAAATATGCTTAAATCAAGCTTTTGTATTTATAAAACCTGTTTGTGAAGTTGCGGGCAGTGGACAAAGCCGTATAATTCACGGGGATTGGTTGAATTTGCCTGAATTTGCGCAATTGTGACATCACAAATTCCTGGAGTGACTGAATAAAAGTGGAACTTGCATACAATTTAGAGGAGCCAGGGTACAGTTTGTATAGCAGTATGGACTAAGGAAAATGAGCCAGAGCTTCGTAGGTTACTTGGAATGCTAGGAACAGGTGGGTGTTGTGCAACAAACGGACACGGCCTTCGTCTGTAGAACTCTGCATTGTTTTGTCCGTGCCGCCACATAACAAGCATCCGCCATAAACCTGAGTAGATTACTGCATTAATCATATTGAAATAAATCATTTTTCAATAAACTCCTTCTGCCCTTAGGGGGCACCGAGCGCAGTAATCTGCAATCGAGAAACAAAAGCTGCACTGAGCTGTTCAACATAATTGCTTGTGAATAACTCCAATGCATTGGCGGCGGCGGTAATAATGTTCTTATTAGCCCTTCCCTGTCACAATCTTGTCCGGGCGCAGAGTTTTCCTCCTCTCTATTAATCAACGTCGAGCTACTTAAACGTTCCCGCTGGATCGTCAGGGGAGTCTCGTCATTGATTACACTGTTTGTTCCAGCTGTGTGTCTGCTGCCATTGTATCTGGCATCATCCAGATACATGAAGACGTGTCCAGTCAAGGTGCAGTTCATCAGGCCGGCCAGATAGCAAAGACATGGGTCAACATATACCCGTCACACCTGATAGAACTGTTCTTTTCTTTGACACAGATGTTGAAGTCTTTGTCCTCTATGCACATCCATGCTGTGTGTGCATCAACATCAAAATGCCGACACTACTGACACAGGGATTTCTTACATTATCGATTGTCATGTGACATAATCAGGTGATGTTTGTCTGATCTCAGCTGTGCTGTGTTGACATGGAAGATCATTTCAAAACCGCAATATTCAGTCTTGTAAATAGTACTGTGTTTTTCGGATTATAAGTCGCAGTTTTTTTGCGACTTATACTCCGGAGCGACTTATGTGTGAAATTATTAACACATTACCGTAAAATATCAAATAATATTATTTAGCTCATTCACGTAAGAGACTTGACCTATAACATTTCATTGGATTTAGCAATTAGGAGTGACAGATTGTTTGGTAAACGTATAGCATGTTCTATATGTTATAGTTACTTGAATGACTCTTACCATAATATGTTACGTTAAAGGCCTACTGAAATGAGATTTTCTTATTCAAACGGGGATAGCAGCTCCATTCTATGTGTCATACTTGATCATTTTGCGATATTGCCATATTTTTGCTGAAAGAATTTAGTAGAGAACATCGATGATAAAGTTCGCAACTTTTGGTCGCTAATAAAAAAGCCTTGCCTTTACCGGAAGTAGCAGACTATGACGTCACAAGTGTGAGGGCTCCTCACATCCTCACATTGTTTATAATGTGAGCCTCCAGCAGCAAGAGCTATTCGGACCGAGAAAGCGACAATTTCCCCATTAGTTTGTGCGAGGATGAAAGATTTGTGGATGAGGAAATTTAGAGTGAAGGACTAGAAAAAAATAAGATAAATAAAGTTAAAAAAAAAAAGGCGATTGCGTTGGGAGCGATTCAGATGTTTTTAGACACATTTACTAGGATAATTCTGGGAAATCCCTTATCTTTCTATTGTGTTGCTAGTGTTTTACTGAGTTAAATAGTACCTGATAGTCGGAGGGGTGTGTCCATGGGTGTGTTGACGCCAGTCTCTGAGAGAAGTCACGAAGCTGCAGCAGGACAGAAGCTCCGCTGATCTCCGGTAAGAGGCGAGTTTTTACCACAATTTTCTCACCGAAACCTGCCGGTTGAAAAGTGGTCGGGAACCATGTTCACTTGACCGCTCTGATCCATAGTAAAGCTTCACCTTTGGGAATTTTAAACAAGGAAACACCGTGTGTTTGTGTGGCTAAAGGCTAAAGCTTCCCACCTCCATCTTTCTACTTTGACTTCTCCATTATTAATTGAACAAATTGCAAAAGATTCAGCAACACAGATGTCCAGAATACTGTGTAAATGCGCGATGAAAAGAGGCGACTTTTAGCCGCAAGTGGTGCAGGGCTAATATGTCCCCTCCAACCAATAACGTCACAAACACGCGTGATCATCCACGTCATCATTCCGCGACGTTTTTAACAGGAAACTCTGCGGGAAATTTTAAATTGTAATTTAGTAAACTAAAAAGGCCATAATGGCATGTGTTGCAATGTTAATATTTCATCATTGATATATAAACTATCAGACTGCGTGGTCGGTAGTAGTGGGTTTCAGTAGGCCTTTAACATACCAGGCACCCTCTCAGTTGGTTATTTATGTGTCATATAACGTACACTTATTCAGCCTGCTGTTCACTATTCTTTATTTATTTTAAATTGCCTTTTAAATGTCTATTCTTGGTGTTGGGTTTTATCAAAGAAATTTCCCCCAAAAATGTGACTTACCCTCCAGTGCGATTTATATATGTTTTTTTTTTCCTTCTTTATTATGCATTTTCGAAAGGCGCGACTCATACTCCGGGGCAACGTATCCTCCGAAAAATCCGGTACTTTTCAATCCTCCTCTCATTGTAGAAATCCAATTTAGTTTTCATTCAAGCTAAATTGGCATCATATTATGATATTTTTTTCTAAATGTAAAACACTTCTTTGTGGTCTACATAACATGTAATGGTGGTTCTTTGGTCAAAATGTTGCATGGATTATGTTTTACATACCATCTTTAAGTCACTTTTTGACCGTCTGTTCTGGATGCGCCGTTTCTATGTGCCTCCACTTCGACTGCATCTTCTCCCCATCTATCATGTAGCAGTTTTTCGTGCTTCCATCTAGAGTCGACGGACGGATTTAAGTTGGAAATATACGCAATTGTATTTTTCAGACTATAAGGCGCACTTAAAATCCTTTTATTTTCTCAAAAATTGACAGTGCGCCTTATAACCCGGTGTGCCTAATATAGTTTTTTCAACCTTTTTTGAGCCAAAGCACATTTTTTTGCGTTGAAAAAATGCGGAGGCACACCACCAACAGAAATCATAGAAAAATTAAAGTCAGTTGACAGTAAAAAGTTGTTTTCGCAATTGTTGGATATGAATTTAAACCATAACAAACCATGCATCACTATAGCTCTTGTCTCAAAGTAGGTGTACTGTCACCACCTGTCACATCACACCATGAATTAGTTTGTGTTTTGTTGGTTGTGCTCCTGTGCATAGTGTTTCAGTTATTGTCTTGCATTCCTATTTTGGTGGCTTTGTCTGTTTTTTGGTATTTTCCTGTTGCAGTTTCATGTCTTTCTTTGAGCAGTATTCCCCGCACTTGCTTTGTTTTAGCAATCAAGAATATTTCAGTTGATTTTATCCTTCTTTGTGGGGACATTGTTGATTGTCATGTTTCGGATGTACATTGTGGACGCCGTCTTTGCTCTACAGTAAGTCTTTGCTGTCGTCCAGCATTCTGTTTTTGTTTACTTTGTAGCCAGTTCAGTTTTAGTTTCATTCTATATAGCCTTCCCTCAGCTTCAGCGCCTTTTCTTAGGGGCATTCACCTTATGCTTATTTTTGGTTTAAGCATTTAAAAAACTTTTTACCTGCACGCTGCCTCCCACTGTTTCCCACATCTACACAGCAAATAGCTACCGGCTGCCACCTACTAATATGGAGGAGTATTACATGATTACTCAACAACAACACAGAACAGTAGTGCGCCGTGAGATACAGTGGTTGACAAACACTGGCCTAATGTAAGAATAAATACATTACCGACCTCAAAGCAATTTTATTTGGTACACAGTGTAATAAGTGTGACCAGTAGATGGCAGTCACACATAAGATATACTGTACATGTGGACTGCAGGTGGATGTCTGTTCAATAAATGACGCTAGTATGTACCGGTTAGCAAGCAACACCAAAATGTTGAATGTTCCATTGAGAATATAAAACATTACACAAGTCGTTCCAAAATCCGTCAAAATGTTGCAAGTATGACTTTGGTAAGCTACGAATCCGCACAGATTGAAGGAATGCGGAGCGTTACGGTTATCGTTGTCAGACGTACTATTATTATGGTGTGTGAATAAGCACTCCAAAATGGCACCTATAAGGAGACATTTTATGGAGTTTTGTTTCTCAATATTTTGCAAAAACAACTTTTCTCACCTATTTGTTCCTGCTGTTGTGTATTTGGGATCTGCATAAGTCCTGAACATTTGCGCGGGTCCACCATTGTAGCCCGCGTCGTCGTCAATAAGCTCCTTATTTTTCTCTATCCTCTTGTTGTGGGGCATTCATCCTCCGCTGTTGCCATTTCTAATATAAAGCAGCACACAGTTCTCACGTATATCTGTCAGTAGACTCGCAACGGAAGCGCTAAAAACTACCGGTACAGTAGACGCCGTCAAAGTGGAGCTATGTAAAATCGCGTTTACTGAAGAGCCTGTTAGAAAGCGGCTTGAAAATGATCTGTCGAACATAATCAATGCAACATTTTGACCAAAGAACCGCCATTACATGTTATGTAGACTACAAGGAAGTGTTTTAAATTTAAAGAAAAAAATCCTAAAATAAACCCTTTAATGCACCTTTTGTATGAAATTAGACCTGATAGACCCACTCATAGGCAGTGTGCCATATACCAGTGGTCCCCAACCTTTTTGTAGCTGCAGAACGGTCAACCTCTGATAATTTGTCCCGTGTCCCGGCGGGGTGGGGGGGATCTTTTTTTTTTTTTCTCTTTGTCATGAAAAAGGGAGGTTTTTTTTCATGAAAAAAATAGGTTTTTTGGGTTTGTGCACTAATTGTAAGTGTATCTTGTGTTTTTTATGTTGATTTAGTAAAAAAAACTCAATAAAAAAAATTTATAAAAAAATATTCTGCGGCCTGGTACCAATCGAGTTTGGGGACCACTGCCTTATAACGTGCGCCCGAAAAATACGCTAGGTTTTGCTAGAAATGGTAACAGTGTGTGCATGTGCATGTACGAGCCAGTCTGCCCCACAGCAAGAGGATAGAGAAAAAGAAGGAACTTATTGCCTACAGCGTCGGACTATAGTAAATTATGTGGAGCTGATGTCACAACTGGGGGAAAAAAACGCCACAAATTGGGCAAACTCCAAACGGCTCGTTTGGAGTAAGTATGAGGAAAAGCAAGATTGTTTTATAAATATCTCTGCCATACTTCCATGCTTTGATTTCACATTTTCGTAACTTTTAATGATCCCAAATACTCAAAAAGAGGCACCAATTGGTAAAAAAGTAATTTTTTCCTTTAAGACTTTATAGTAACGTAGCAACCTGTGTAAACATTGCTACATAAACATCAAAAACATTATAATCAATGCTATATTATAAAAATATGAATATTGTCTAATAAAGACAGCCATACTTTTGGCTCAGGTTTCGTACGCCCCACTTTTTTTGGTTTTCTACGAAAGTTCTTAGCAAAATGTTATCCTTAGTGTCTTTATCAGTGACTCAGATATCGTGATGCCAAACATTGTACGTTACAAACAAGTCTTTTTATTAACATTTATTATACCGCTGAATTATATGCGCAAACTTAAGTAAGATCAAGACCCTAATAAGCAATACTTCTCACCCACTCTGGATCGGGTGAAGAGCAGCCGCAGTAACCGACTCTTACAGCTCTGAACTAGCATTTTAGCTACAGCAAGTCTTTTTGACTGAAGCTATCAGACTTTAAAATTGTAGCTTCCAGAAACATCTTGCATTAATTTTATTTTCTTCATTTTTAACTACTTTTAGAATATTTTTTGCGTGCATTTTTTAAGTTTTAATGCTATGGCAAAAAAAATATATATATATATCTAAACAAATAATTCCACAACTCACATCTGCAATTGAATCACTCTGCAATTTTTTTTATTGACTATGACTCCAAATGTATTATATATTTGGTAAAAAAAAAGGAGATAAATGGTGTTAATTTCAGGAAAAAAACTTGTAACAAAGTGTGACAGTACCGTTACTGTGGCTCTCTACCCTCCCCTCCTCTCTCTCTGCTCATTGCTGTCTTTGCCACTAAAAGCTTGTATTAATATTTTTGGGTGTCTGCAACAGATTAAATTGATTTATATGACTTTTATGGGAGGTTATTTTAAAACATCAACTAAACTAAACCAAAAAAAAAAACAGGTAAAAAGCTTAAATTGTTGCATAAATCAATAAAAGCCGTACAATAAAATTATTATGGTATTTGTAATGCATTGTTTACTATCCATCCATCCATTTACTACCGCTTATTCCCTTTTGGGGTCGCGGGGGGCGCTGGCGCCTATCTCAGCTACAATCGGGCGGAAGGCGGGGTACACCCTGGACAAGTCGCCACCTCATCGCAGGGCCAACACAGATAGACAGACAACATTCACACACTAGGGCCAATTTAGTGTTGCCAATCAACTTATCCCCAGGTGCATGTCTTTGGAAGTGGGAGGAAGCCGGACTACCCGGAGGGAACCCACGCATTCACGGGGAGAACATGCAAACTCCACACAGAAAGATCCCGAGCCTGGATTTGAACCCAGGACTGCAGGACCTTCGTATTGTGAGGCAGACGCACTAACCCCTCTTCCACCGTGAAGCCCGCATTGTTTACTATCCATCCATCCATTTTCTACCGCTTATTCCCTTTCGGGGTCACGGGGGGCACTGGCGCCTATCTCAGCTACAATCGGGCAGAAGGCGGGCTACACCCTGGACAAGTCGCCACCTCATCGCAGGCATTGTTTACTACTCAAACTATAAAGTAAGTACAGTATCTGTGATAAACGACTGTTTTTCTTGGTATCAAATAGGACTGTGAATCTTTGGAATCCATGATTCGATTCTTGGGGTTAACGATTGGTTACAGAATCAATACTCTCTTCAAAATCATTCTCAACACAAAATCAATACTTTTTTAATAACTTTTGGGTGCCTGTGCTATAAATAACTACATTCCTCCATAAAACAGATGAACAGTTCTGATAAACTTCTCTTATTACTTAATAAAAAAACGGTTTTGTTTAATCAAATTCTACCAAAATGTTTACTAAAGTAAAATACAAATAAACTAACAAGAGTTGCCTTTGACACTTCACTTTTGTAAAGTAAATATGTACAGCAGATATGTTCATCCACATCAACAATGTGATTTGCTTGAATGGCTGGACAGGACAGATAAAAAATAAATACAAATAAATCAATTAAATATTTGATTTTTCGTCTAAGAATCACGATTCATTCCAAAATAAAACTTTTTTTTGACACCCCTAGTATCCTATCTGTAGGAACATTTGAAGTATCGCCCAACAAACACTACCCTAAAGTTGTACACGTTTCAGGGTAATAAAACAACACATTTCTCTGTTTTGCCACCTCAAAAGGTAGACAAAAAGTGTGATGGTAACCACAGAAGAAGAAATTAGAATGCATTATATAAGACTGTGGTATAAATTGTCCTGGCTGTGCTGTACAGTAAAAAAAACGGAAATGTAAGGAGCCTGGCATCCCAGTCACACTAACTAACCTGTCCTCAGCTTTGGGGTTTTTATGATGCAGTAGTCATTATGTTTTAATTTACATTATTTGTTGGCAAACATTGAGTGGACCAACATCCCGGAATAGATTGATTTAAGAGGTTCCACTGGAGCTGCATTAACACTCTTTGAAGCTACCTCAAAAAGAAAAGAAAAAAATCATCTTCGTGATCCTTTATTTTGGATCTGCACCAACCTGTAATGACTTGATTCCGGGCCCATTACCTCCGTAGTCTGTGTCTGTGTAAACATGCTAACCAGCAAACAGCCATCAAACCCTAATGTCCTGGACGGGCAGGACAGAATGTGGTCATTCCATCATGGCGCAGCAATCCTAATTTGGCCCAGACCACCCGAGTAGTTTTTAATTAGATGTTGGCGGGTGTGATGGACAGGTGTGACCTTGGCTTTTAGTGCCTGGGCCACGACATGTCAGCCAAGGCTGACATTTGATACAACATTACCGTTCAATTTATTTTGGCAAGCTGCCTTTACCAACCCTCCCCGAGGCTCGCCGTCGCTGCATGAAATGTTTCGGATATAGATTTTTTTTCCATTCCCCCCTCACAGCTTCACTGTGCAGAGTTGATGAATGTGCAGTTGTGCATGAGACAATGTTTTTTTAATCATAAGAAGCTGGATTTACTGTTCAAGGCGAGAAAACGCCAGGGTTTGTGTGCGCGTAAAATATGTACCCCTTTGTTCCAAACACAAGGCGTCAGTAGCTCATTACCGTGACTTCAAACAGTAACTCCACATCATTAAAACCAACCAAGAGTAAAATAAGAATGAACAACAGCAACATAAACAAGAAGGCGCTGTACATTATGTTGTTCCACTGCTTTACCCCTCTCTCTCTGTCTCTCTGTCTCTCTCGCTTTTTCTCGACTCGCCACAGATGGTCCAAGGCCGACCCAGAAAGAAATCATCTCTCTGCGGGCGTTCGTGCTTCTCTTCCTCAAGCAACTCATCTTGAAGGTATCTCAAAGCCCCACTCTGTTATCCTTTTAAAGGCTCCTGCTATATCCCATTGTCCAATTCTGGCTTCTAAGGTAGCGCCAGTCGTTCCGAAAAGGCTTTTATAACAATGTTTACTTTTGAATTGAAACGTGCCCATTATATCAGTAGTATTTCATAACAATGTTATTGTAAAGGGTGCCATCCCAGCTGGCACAAGACATTAAAAGAACATCGAGGACTTCTTTAATTAGGTCCTGACGTTGAGCAACTCAAACATAACATTGAAACATGCTTCTTGACGACGTTTAAAGGCCTACTGAAACCCACTACTACCCACCATGCAGTCTGATAGTTTATATATCAATGATGAAATCTTAACATTGCAACACATGCCGATACGGCCGGTTTATTTTACTAAATTGCAATTTTAAATTTCCCGTGAGTTTCTTGTTGAAAACGTTGTGACGTCACGGACTGTAAGGAAATATTAGCGCTGCACCAAACACGGCTAAAAGTCGTCTCTGTTCATGGCGTATTTACACAGTATTTTGGACATTGTGTTGCTGAATCTTTTGCAATTTGTTCATTTAATAATGGAGACTATAAAGAACAATGCTGTTGGTGGAAAGTGGTGGACTGCAGCTGTCTTTAGCACCGAGACCCAGTCGGTGTTTCTTTGTTTGTTGTGAAGCGTAGCGGTCAAGCGAACATGTTTTCTCCACGTCAACCAGCATGTTTTTGGATGGGGAAATTGTGATATATCTCTTACCGGAGACATCAATGGATTATTCGTCGTCCTGCAGCAGCTGTCATGTCAAAAAAAGCAGCTGTGAGCTTGGCTCCTCGGCTTCTCTCTGAGACACTGCGTGTTCACCGCAGCCATCTGACCTCAATGTATGCCTTTAGAATCTTTAAAATCTCACTAAAACACTATTAAAACAATAAGCAGATAAGGGATCTTCCACAATTATCCTAGTAAATGTGTCTAAAAACATCTGAATCGCTCACAATGCAATCGCCTTTTTTTATCTTTACTTATTAATTTATTTTTTTCTAGTCCTTCGCCATCAATATCCTCAGACACAAATCTTTCATCCTCGCTCAAATTAATGGGGAAATTGTCTTTTTCTCGGTCCGAATATCTCTTTTTGTTGGAGGCTCCCAATATAAACAATGTGAGGATGTGAGGAGCCCTCACACAGGTGATGTCATTGTCTGCGACTTCCGGTACAGGCAAGGCTTTTTTATTAGCGACCAAAAGTTGCAAACTTTATTGTCGATGTTCTCTACTAAATCCTTTCAGCAAAAATATGGCAATATCTCGAAATAATCAAGTATGACACATAGAATGGACCTCCTATCCCCGTTTAAATAAGAAAATCTCATTTCAGTAGGCCTTTAATAAATGTTGTGTTCTGATGTTGATTTGACCATTGAATTTTGGTCATTTTGCAACCAATATTCTACAACTCAAACATAACTTTGAAACATGCTTTTTGATGACGTTTAATCAATGTTGGGTTCTAATGTTGATTCGACCATTGAATTTCGGTCATTTCCCGACCAATATGGTACAACACTTATACATTAAAACAACATGCTTTTTGATGACGTTTAATCAATGTTGCGTTCTGACGTTAATTTGACCTTTGAATTTCGGTCGTTTTCCTACCACTATTCTACAACTCAAACATAACGTTGAAACATGCTTTTTGATTATGCTTATTAATGTTGGGTTCTAATGTTGATTCAACCATTGAATTTTGGTAATTTCCCAACCAATATGGTACAACACATAAGCGTTGAAACAACATGCTTTTTGATGACCTTGAATCAATGTTGGGTTCTGATGTGGATTTGACCATTGAATTTTGGTCATTTTGCAACTAATATTCTACAACTCAAACATAACTTTGAAACATGCGTCTTAAAGACGTTTAATCTATGTTGGGTTCTAATGTTGATTCGACCATTGAATTTCGGTCATTTCCCAACCAATGTGGTACACCACATATACGTAGAAACAACACGATTTTTGATGACCTTGAATCAATGTTAGGTTCTGATGTGGATTTGACTATTGAATTTTGGTCATTACCCAACCAATATGGTACAACACATATACGTTGAAACAACATGCTTTTTGATGACGTTTAATCAATGTTGCGTTCTGACGTTAGTTTGACCATTGAATTTTGGTCGTTTTCCCACCACTATTCTACAACTCAAACATAACGCTGAAACATGCTTTTTGATGACGCTTAATCAATGTTAGGTTCTAACGTTGATTCGACCATTGCATTTTGGTCATTTCCCAACCAATGTGGTACAACACATAAGCGTTGAAACAACATGCTTTTTGATGACCTTGAATCAATGTTGGGTTCTGATTTGGATTTGACTATTGAATTTTGGTCATTTTGCAACCAATATTCTACAACTCAAACATAACTTTGAAACATGCTTCTTGATGACGTTTAATCAATGTTGGGTTCTAATGTTGAGTCGACCTTTGAATTTTGGTAATTTCCCAACCAATATGGTACAACTCATATATGTCGAAACAACATGCTTTTTGAGGACGTTTAATCAATGTTGGGCTCTAATGTGATTTGACCATTGAATTTTGGTCATTTCCCAACCAATATGGTACAACACATATACGTTGAAACAACATGCTTTTTGATGACGTTTAAAGGCCTACTGAAATGAGATTTTCTTATTCAAACGGGGATAGCAGGTCCATTCTATGTGTCGTACTTGATCATTTCGCTATATTGCCATATTTTTGCTGAACGTATTTATTAGAGAACATCAACGATAAAGTTCGCAATTTTTGGTGCTGCTAAAAAGCCTTGCCTGTACCGGAAGTCGCAGCCGATGATGTCACAAGGGTGAGGGCTCCTCACGTCCTCACATTGTTTTTGATGGGAGCCTCCAACAGCAAGCGCTATTCGGACCGAGAAAACGACAATTTCCCCATTAATTTGGGCGAAGATGAAAGACTCGTGGATGGTATTGATAGCGAAAGACTAGAAAAAAATAAAAATAAAATAAAAAGCAACGGCTCCGGGCGGCGGCAGTGTGAGCGTTTCAGATGTAAGTAGACACATTTACTAGGATAATTCTGGAAGATCCCTTATCTGCTTATTGTTTTAATAGTGTTTTAGTAAGATTGTAAAGTCATACCTCGAGGTCGGATGGCTGCGGTGAACACGCAGTGTCTCAGAGAGAATCCGAGGAGCCAAGCTCACAGCCGCCTTTTAAACAGCTACTGCAGGAGGACGAATAATCCAATGATGTCTCCGGTAAGATATATATCACAATTTTCCCATCCAAAAACATGCTGGTTGACGTAGAGAAACATGTTCGCTTGACCGCTCTGTGTTAAAAACAAAGAAACACCAGCAGTGTCTCGGTGCTAAAGACAGCTGCAATACACCGCTTTCCACCAACAGCATTTTTCTTTATAGTCTCCATTATTAATTGAACAAATTGCAAAAGATTCAGCAACACAGATGTCCAAATTACTGTGTAATTATGCGATGAAAAGAGACTCATTTTAGCCGTAACTGGTGCTGAGCTAATATTTCCTGACAGTCCGTGACGTCACGCGCTCGCGTCATCATTCCGCGACGTTTTCAACAAGAAACTCGCGGGAAATTTCAAATTGCAATTTAGTAAACTAAAAAGGCCGTATTGGCATGTGTTGCAATGTTAATATTTCATCATTGATATATAAACTATTAGACTGCGTGGTCGCTAGTAGTGGGTTTCAGTAGGCTTTTAAACAATGTTGCGTTCTGATGTTGATTTGACCATTGACTTTGTCTGTATCTGGGTGACCAAAACTTTATTTCAAGATGTGCAGCGAAGCCTTCTTTCAACATAAATTAATGGGCTTATCCACAGGGCAGGATAATTTACTTAGATGTTTTCTTTTTCATAAAAATAGAGCGTTTCTCCTCTCAAAAAAGGGAGCAGACAAGCAAGGGAAATAAATATTTTTTTCTCAGATGTTGTGCTCCTTAACATGCTCTGAGGACTCGTATCACTGTTAAGTCACTTTTGCATATTATTACACAATTCGGGCAGTATGTTTGTTGGTGGGGATACTTCCTGTGTGTACTGCACCTCACAATGTTTAATTCATGTCTGTCTCCCACTTTTGCGTTCCATCAGGACCGAGGTGTGAAGGAAGACGAGCTGCAGAGCATCCTCAACTATTTGTTAACAATGCATGAGGTACATGCTGCAAGTGTCTTCACACACTGACACTGAGCTTCACGCACGACGTGTCATCTATGGCTTTTTGGGGCGATTCTCTCATCAACTCATGATCTTTTGAATCACCCGTGAACATTATGCTAACAATAATAATCTCACCTAGTAAGAAGTGAAAATGGAGAAAACAGCTATAACAGCTTCTACTCTGCTGGGCAGATTTTCTGCAGGGCTGTACATGGCGTCACATCCTTGCACGTAAAATCACACTTTTCGTGCGCGCGTGAACTCATTTTACGCTTGTGCAAACTCTGTGTGTGTGTCTTACTGCTTGTGCGTGGACTGTGTATGCCCTCACAATGTGTCTTTCTCTTTCTCTTTAGAGTCTAACTTTAAAACAAAATTATCAATTACAGAGGAACCTTGATTTACGAACGGTTATTTTTGCAACCTGTTTACATCCTGTACACACGGGCGTGTGTACAGCTTCAGATTGCTAGACGACCATTTTGAGCTAGCGTTTTAACTAGTTAGCCTCCCGCTTGCGGCACCTTCCTTTTGAGGATTTTATCAGTAAAGTGGGCTTTGTTCCGCAGCAAGTCCTTAATTGTGATGAGGCCAAAAAATATGCCAGAGCGGACATTTATTACGGCGGAGGAAAGGGCACTACCGGGACACAAGCCAATGAAGGATCAACTCACACTGCTAGTTTGTGCTAAGGCTAGCAGTGACTATGTGAATCCACTGCTCACTTATCACTTGGAAACTCCCAGAGTGTTCAACAATGCACAAATATTTTTGCATACACAGGGTAAAATTATTTTCATTTTGTTCGATTCTTTAAGTTAATGGTTCAATTCAAAATAGATTCTCAATTCAAAATCAATGCTTTTACAAACCCCGTTTCCATATGAGTTGGGAAACTGTGTTAGATGTAAATATAAACAGAATACAATGATTTGCTTATCCTTTTCAACCCATTTTCAATTGAATGCACTACAAAGACAAGATATTTGATATTCAAACTCATAAATGTTATTTTTTTTTTTGCAAATAATAATTACCTTAGAATTTAATGGCTGCAACACGGGCCTAATTAGTTGGGAAGGGGCATGTTCACCACTGTGTTACATCACCTTTTCTTTTAACAACACTCAATAAACATTTGGGGACTGAGGAAACTAATTGTTGAAGCTTTGAAAGTGGAATTATTTACCATTCTTGCTTGATGTACAGCTTAAGTTGTTCAACAGTCCGGGGTCTTGTTGTCATATTTTACGCTTCATAATGCGCCACACATTTTCAATGGGACACATGTCTGGATGGCAGGCGGGCCAGGAAAGTACCCGCACTATTTTCCTACGAAGCCACGCTGTTGTAACACGTGGCTTGGCATTGTTTTGCTGAAATAATGTTGCTTGGATGACAACATATGTTGCTCCAAAACCTGTATGGACCATATAACATTAATGGTGCCTTCACAGATGTGTAAGTTACCCATGACTTGGGCACTAAAACACCCCCATACCATCACATATGCTGGCTTTTGAATTTTGCGCCTATAACAATCCGGATGGTTATTTTCCTCTTTGTTCCGGAGGACACCACGTCCACAGTATCCAAATATAATTTGAAATTTGGACACGTCAGACCACAGAACACTTTACCACTTTGCATCAGTCCATCTTAGATGAGCTCTGGCCCAGCAAAGCCAGCGGTGTTCCTTGGTGTTGTTGATAAATGGGTTTTGCTTTGCATAGCAGAGTTTTAACTTGCACCTACAGATGTAGCAACCAACTGTAGTTACTGCCAGTGGTTTTATGAAGTGTTCCTGAGCCCATGTGGTAATATCCTTTACACACTGTCGGTTTTTGATGCAGTACTCCCTGAGAGATCAAAGGTCCGTATTATCATCGCTTACGTGCAGTCATTTCTCCAGATTCTCTGAACCTTTTGATGATTTTACGGAGCGTAGTTGGTAAAATCCCTAAAATCCTTACAATAGCTCGTTCAGAATGTTGTTCTAAAACTGTTCGACAATTTGCTTACAAATTGGTGACCCTCGCCCCATCCTTGTTTGTGAATTACTTAGCATTTCATGGAAGCTGCTTTTATACCCAATCATGGCACCCACCTGTTCCCAATTAGCCTGCACACCTGTGGGATGTTCCAAATAAGTGTTTGATGAGTATATCTCAACTTTATCAGTATTTATTGCCAACTTTCCCAACTTCTTTGTCACGTGTTGCTGGCATCAAATCCTAAAGTTCATGATTACTTGCAAAAATAAAATGTTTATCAGTTTGAACATCAAATATGTTGTCATTGTAACATATTCAAATGAATATGGGTTGAAAATGATTTGCAAATTATAGTATTCCGTTTATATTTACATCTAACACAATTTCCCGAACTCATATGGAAATGGGGTTTGTAATAACATTGGGTGCCAGTTCTGCGAAAAACTACATTCCTCCATAAAATAAATAAATTGCTGTGATGAATTTCTATACCACTTAAAAGAAAGCAGCATTTGTTGAATACAATTCCACCCAAACATTAAATGAAGTCAAATACAAATGAGGCAATGAGAGAATTAACCAAAACTTCTCTTTTCTAAAGTAAAAATGTACCTTTGGATATTATCATCTACATCAACAATATGATTTGTCTGTGTAACGGAATAGGACAAATTAAGAAAAAAAGTAATATATTAAAATATATATATTTTTATTTAAAAAAATATATATTTTTAAAAAATTTTAATCGATTAGGAATTGTGTTTTTTTGAAAAATCGATTTATTTGTTTGATACCCCTATACGCTAACCATGACAATAGTTGAATTCTGCACGGACATATTTCCTTTGCCTTTACTCCCAACGACACTGGCTTTCCTGTGTGTTAGACATGTGGTCAGAAATCAACAAAATCACCAAAAAGTGACAAACAAGCGCTGAAAAGTGGTAATTTATTTTAAAGCAGATTATTTTTCTTTTTGTAGGAAAACGGTGCAAAACACCTGCGTGATTGAAGTCTGATCATTGCAAATATTAAAATAATTGTTTGTGCTGTAAAAAAAAAAAAAAAAAAAGTTATGGTCAAATACATTTTCTGACTATTGACATCATTCAGCCCTACAACCTTGTCTTAACATCCCATTTTTTTGTGCTGCAAACATTTCTTTGTTTATGTTTTGTTGTTGTTATTAAGGTGTTATTATTTATAGCCACCCCCATGACATAACAACTACACTAGTTAGACAAAACATTTTTTCAGTACAAACGAATAGGGCATGTTTGGGGAGATGTTGACAAGGTTGGGGGCTTGTCAAGGAATTCAAGATTGTTTATTGTCATATGCACAGTTAAACAGACAGTTTTCCGTACAACGAAAATCTTACTTTGCTAGTAACATGTAAATAACATAAAAATATTAAGACAACTAAAATAGACAATAGGTGAATAATGGGACATGTTTGAGGTGATTTTCTTGACATCACTCGTCGGAAAATGTAGTTTTTAATACCCTAAAAACCGTAACAGCACAAACAAAAAGTTTTACGGCACAAAAGTAGTCTAAACAAATGGCCATGTTATTTTTTCAGGTGTGCTGACCACTCCTTTTGTTAGTAATGTTGCCGATCCCTGTTCTTGCCAAGCCACTAATTAATTCATGCAAAAGTGTGTCCCAATACTTTTGTCCTCATTGTGCTATCCACTGCCCATTACCAGCTGTACATAACTGTGACATTCTACACTGTCCGTAAGTCATGATTGTGGTCTGCAGGATGAGAACCTGCATGACATGTTGCAGCTGGTGGTCGCCCTCATGTCAGAGCACCCCGCCTCCATGATCCCCGCTTTTGACCAGAGGAATGGAATACGGTGAGTTGGAGGAAGGACGTCCTGCTTCGGCTGCGATTAAGTGTTCGTGTTACCACCCGTGTGGCTTATGCATGATTCATATGTTGATGTGTAAAAGAACGCATAACCTTTGCATGTGAGTTTCACCATGCCACATCGAGACTTGTGACGCAACAACGCTTAGAAGGCGCTCTTACGTAGACCTTCTAGGCCACTTTTTGTTTTTTTTTCTTAAAGGGGAACATTATCACCAGACATATGTGAGCGTCAATATATACCTTGATGTTGCAGAAAAAAGACCATATATTTTTTTAACCGATTTCTGAACTCTAAATGGGTGAATTTTGGCGAATTAAACGCCTTTCTATTTATCGCTCTCGGAGCGATGAGGTCAGAACGAGACGTCACCTAGGTAATTAAGCCGCCATTTTCTCAAACACATTACAGTTGTGACCAAAATTATTCAACCCCCACACAATTTTGGTGTTTTAGCAAGTTGGACATTTATTCCATATTTTGTTTATAGTCATATCAAATAAAGATGTGTCAAATAGACAAATGCAACTTAAATTGTAACACTGTATTTTACAAAATACCAAAAAATGACATTTTTCCGAATATCTAATTGACAAAATGATTCAACCCCCTAGTTACATGCATCTTTAGTACTTAGTAGAACACCCTTTGGCAGTAATTACATCCTTCAAACGTGATACATAACCTGACACAAGCTTCTTGCAACGATCTACAGGTATTTTAGCCCATTCCTCTTGGGCAAAGGCCTCCAGTTCATTCATATTCTTGGGCTTGCGTGCTGCAACTGCCTTCTTCAAGTCCCACCACAGATTTTCTATAGGATTTAGGTCTGGCGACTGTGAAGGCCACTCCAGAGTCTTCCAGCCCTTCTTCTGCAACCACTCTGATGTTGATTTGGAGGTATGCTTGGGATCGTCGTCCTGTTGGAAGGTCCAATATCTCCCAAGCCTCAGCTTCGTCACTGACTTCATGACATTTTCAGCTAATATATCCTGGTGAGAAATAGAATTCATAATTCCTTGAACGCGCTGGAGATTCCCGGTACCCGAGGCCGAGAAACAGCCCCAGAGCATGATTGGCCCCCCATCATGCTTAACAGTAGGGAAGGTGTTCTTCTCTTTGTAAGGTTCATTTTTTCTCCTCCAGACATAACGTTGATTCATAGGCCCAAAGGGTTCCAGTTTTGTCTCATCACTCCATAGAACAGTTTCCCAAAACCTTTGGGGTTTGTCTAGATGATTTTTGGCATACTGGAGTCTATTTTCTCGTCCCTGGTAGTCAGAAGTAGGGTGCGCCTGGGAGTTCTGGCATGGAGGCTTTCATCTCGTAGTCCATCCATCCATCCATCTTCTTCCGCTTATCCAAGGTCGGGTCGCGGGGGCAACAGCCTAAGCAGGGAAACCCAGACTTCCCTTTCCCCAGCCACTTCGTCTAGCTCTTCCCAGGGGATCCCGGGGCGTTCCCAGGCCAGCCGGGAGACAGAGTCTTCCCAACGTGTCCTGGGTCTTCCCCGTGGCCTCCTACCGGTTGGACGTGCCCTAAACACCTCCCTAGGGAGGCGTTCAGGTGGCATCTTGACCAGATGCCCGAACCACCTCATCTGGCTTCTCTCGATGTGGAGGAGCAGCGGCTTTACTTTGAGTTCCTCCCAGATGACAGACCTTCTCACCCTATCTCTAAGGGAGAGCCAAGCCACACGGCGAAGGAAACTCATTTCGGCCGCTTGTACCCGTGATCTTATCTTTTCGGTAATGACCCAAAGCTCATGACCATAGGTGAGGATGGGAATGTAGATCGACCGGTAAATTGAGAGCTTTGCCTTCCGGCTCAGCTCCTTCTTCACCACAACAGATCGGTACAACGTCCGCATTACTGAAGACGCCGCACCGATCCGCCTGTCGATCTCACGATCCACTCTTCCCTCACTCGTGAACAAGACTCCTAGGTACTTGAACTCCTCCACTTGGGGCAGGGTCTCCTCCCCAACCCGGAGACGGCATTCCACCCATTTCAGGGCGAGAACCATGGACTCGGACTTGGAGGTGCTGATTGTCATTCCGGTTGCTTCACACTCGGCTGCAAACCGATCCAGTGAGAGCTGAAGATCCCGGTCAGATGAAGCCATCAGGACCACATCATCTGCAAAAAGCAGAGACCTAATCCTGCGGTCACCAAACCAGAACTCCCTCAACGCCTTGACTGCGCCTAGAAATTCTGTCCATAAAAGTTATGAACAGAATCGGTGACAAAGGACAGCCTTGGCGGAGTCCAACCCTCACCGGAAATGTGTTCGACTTACTGCCGGCAATGCGGACCAAGCTCTGGCACTGATCGTACAGGGAGCGAACCGCCACAATAAGAGAGTCCGATAACCCATACTCTCTGAGCACTCCCCACAGGACTTCCCGAGGGACACGGTCGAATGCCTTCTCCAAGTCCACAAAGCACATGTAGACTGGTTGGGCAAATTCCCATGCACCCTCAAGAATCCTGCCGAGAGTATAGAGCTGGTCCACAGTTCCACGACCAGGACGAAAACCACACTGTTCCTCCTGAATCCGAGGTTCGACTATCCAGCATAGCCTCCTCTCCAGTACACCTAAATAAACCTTACCAGGAAGGCTGAGGAGTGTGATCCCACGATAGTTTGAACACACCCTCCGGTCCCCCTTCGTAAAGAGAGGAACCACCACCCCGGTTTGCCAATCCAGAGGTACCGCCCCCGATGTCCACGCGATGCTGCAGAGTCTTGTCAACCAAGACAGCCCCACAGCATCCAGAGCCTTAAGGAACTCCGGGCGGGTCTCGTCCACCCCCGGGGCCTTGCCACCGAGGAGATTTTTAACTACCTCAGCGACCTCAGCCCCAGAAATAGGAGAGTCCACCACAGATTCCCCAGGCACTGCTTCCTCATAGGAAGACGTGTTGGTGGGATTGAGGAGGTCTTCGAAGTATTCCTTCCACCTATCCACAACATCCGCAGTTGAGGTCAGCAGAACACCATCCGCACCATACACGGTGTTGATAGTGCACTGCTTCCCCTTCCTGAGGAGGCGGACGGTGGTCCAGAATCGCTTCAAAGCCGTCCGGAAGTCGTTTTCCATGGCTTCCCCGAACTCCTTCCATGTCCGAGATTTTGCCTTAGCAACCGCTGAAGCCGCACACCGCTTGGCCTGTCGGTACCTGTCCACTGCCTCCGGAGTCCTATGAGCCAAAAGGACCCGATAGGACTCCTTCTTCAGCTTGACGACATCCCTCACCGCTGGTGTCCACCCAGGGGTTTTAGGATTGCCGCCCCGACAGGCACCAACTACCTTGCGGCCACAGCTCCGATCAGCCGCCTCGACAATAGAGGTGCGGAACATGGTCCACTCGGACTCAATGTCCAGCACCTCCCTCGTGACATGTTCGAAGTTCCTCCGGAGGTGGGAATTGAAACTTTCTCTGACAGGAGACTCTGCCAGACGTTCCCAGCAGACCCTCACAATGCGTTTGGGCCTGCCAGGTCGGTCCGGCATCCTCCATCACCATCGCAGCCAACTCACTACCAGGTGGTGATCGGTAGAATGCTCCGCCCCTCTCTTCACCCGAGTGTCCAAACCATAAGGCCGCAAATCCGATGACACAACTACAAAGTCGATCATGGAACTGCGGCCTAGGGTGTCCTGGTGCCAAGTGCACATATGGACACCCTTATGTTTGAACATGGTGTTTGTAATGGACAAATTGTTACGAGCACAAAAGTCCAATAACAAAACACCACTCTGGTTCAGATCCGGGTGGCCATTCTTCCCAATCACGCCTCTCCAGGTTTCACTGTCGTTGCCAACATGAGCGTTGAAGTCTCGAGTGTACCCAAAAAGGGTGGGTACTCTGAACTGCTGTTTGTTGCGTAAGCACAAACAACAGTCAGGACCCGTCCCCCCACCCGAAGGCGGGGGGAGGCTACCCTTTCGTCCACTGGGTTGAACTCCAACGTGCAGGCTTTAAGCCGGGGGCCAACCAGAATTGCCACCCCAGCTTGTCGCCTCGCACTGTCGGCAACGCCAGAGTGGAAGAGGGTCCAGTCCCTCTCGAGAGAAGTGGTTCCAGAGCCCTTGCTGTGCGTCGAAGTGAGTCCGACTATATCCAGCCGGAACTTCTCCACTAGCTCAGGTTCTTTCCCCCCCAGTGAGGTGACGTTCCACGTCCCAAGAGCTAGCTTCTGTAGCCGAGGATCGGACCGCCAAGTGCCCTGCCTTCGGCTGTCGCCCAGCTCACAATGCACCCGACCTCTATGGCCCCTGCTATGGGTGGTGAGCCCATTGGAGGGGTGACCCACGTTGCCTCTTCGGGCTGTGCCCGGCCGGGCCCCATGGGAACAGGCCCGGCCACCAGGCGCTCGCCATCGTGCCCCACCCCCGGGCCTGGCTCGAGAGGAGGTCCCCGGTGACCCGCATCCGGGCGAGGGAAATCAGGGTTCATGTTTTATCTTCTTCATAGACGTCTTCGAGCTGCTCTTTGTCTGATCCCTCACCTAGAACCTGTTTGCCTTGGGAGACCCTACCAGGGGGCATAAAGCCCCCGGACAACATAGCTCCTAGGATCATTGGGACACGCAAACTCCTCTACCACGATAAGGTGGCAGCTCAGAGAGGAGTCATCTCGTAGTGCGCGCCTTATTGTCTGGGACGAAACCTGCGTTCCCCCCTCTGCAATGTCCTGTTGTAGTTCCTCAGCTGTTACCCGGGGGTTTTTCACCACTGTACGCTTCAAATACCGGACAGCATCCTCTTTCTACCACGCCCAGGTAGTGTTTCCACTGTGCCTTTAGCTTTAAACTTGCGAATTATGCTCCCAACTGGGTCTCTTGGAATGTGTAATGTCTTTGCTCTTCTCTTATATCCATATCCTTTCTTATGAAGATAAATTACCTCCTCTCTTGACTTCTTTGACCACTCCCTGGACTTCACCATGTTGCAAATACACAATTGACCGTCTACAAGAAGCTGAGCGTCACAGTTTTTTTCAATCAGTTTAATTGTTGCTCGTTATGGTTCTATTCACATCTACAGGTGTTTTCAACACCTTATTGAAAATACTTTATTCAAATTATGTTCTTAAGAGTTATGATCTTCAAGTGGTTGAATAATTTTGTCAATGAGATATTAAGAGAAATGACACTGTTTGGTATGTTACAAAATATAATATTGCAATTCAAGTTGCATTTGTCTATTTAATGCATCTTTATTTGATATGACTATAAACAAAATACAGAATAAATGTCCAACTTGCTAAAACACCAAAATTGTGTGGGGGTTGAATAATTTTGATCACAACTGTACAAAAACACCGCGTCTCAGCTCTGTTATTTTCTGTTTTTTCGACTATTTTCTGGAACCTTGGAGACATCATGCCTTGTCGGTGTATTTTTGGAGGGTGTAACAACACTAACAGGGAAGGATTCAAGTTGCACCACTGGCCCAAAGATGCGAAAGTGGCAAGAAATTGGACGAAATTTGTTCAAAACACGAGGGTGTGGCGAATGCCGACGAAATGGTCAGTTGTTTGTTCCGCACACTTTACCGACGAAAGCTATGCTATTAAAGAGATGGCAAGATTGTGTGGATATCCTGCAACACTCAAAGCAGATGCATGTCCAACGATAAAGTAAAAGAAATCTTCCGCCAGACCCCCATTGAATGTGCCGGAGTGTCTGCACATTTTACCAGCGATGCTAAGGCAGACATGGCACAGAGATGTATGGATAACCTGCAGATGCATTTTCAACGATAAAGTCAACTAAATCACAAAGGTGAGTTTTGTTGATGTTGTTGACTTATGTGCTAATCAGACATATATGGTCGCGGCATGACTGCCAGCTAATTGATGCTAACATGCTATTTAGGCTAGCTGTATGTACATTTGAAACTATATTTACATCCGGTGTTTCCCTCCACCCACATTTAATGCCAAACAAACACTTACCAATCGACGAATTTAAGTTGATCCAGTGTCACAAGATGCGAAACTTCCGATCGTTGGTCAGCACATTTTACCGGCGATGCTAAGGCAAACATGGCAGAATAGCGTCAATAGCTATTCGCTAAATAGCTTCAGTTTCTTCTTCAATTTCGTTTTCGCTATCTGCCTCCATACTCAAACCATCCGTTTCAATACATGCGTAATCTGTTGAATCGCTTAAGCTGCTGAAATCCGAGTCTGAATCCGAGCTAATGTCGCTATATCTTGCTGTGCTATCCGTATTGGCATCACTGGATGACGTGACAGGAAAATGGATGATGGCTTCACAGATATCGAAAATCAGGCACTTCAAAGCTTTTTTTAGGGATATTCAGGGATGGGTAAAATTTTGAAAAAAATTTAAAAAAATAAAATAAGCCACTAGGAACTGATTTTAATTGGTTTCAACCCTTCGGAAATTGTGATAATGTTCCCCTTTAAACAATTCTGTATGTGCTGTTGCCAGCTTTTGTGTTTTGTGTGTTTTTGCAGGGTGATCTATATACTCATGGCCTCCAAGAGTGAAAGCATTCAAGTGCAATCCCTCAAAGTGCTGGCGTACTTTCTCAAGCATTTGGGACACAAGTAAGTGACCTTTGTGCATCGACGCGCTGCCGTTGTTACGATGCCTTCAAGTGAAGCTGCGGCTGTGGGATTCAGCGGTGTGATGCAATATGTTGTCATGAGCCCGAGCATAATAATAATAATGATGGCTTCTTAGTTGGTGTGCAGTGATGTGAAACTACTCTACATCATACTGACAGGTGTTCCTAATTTTTGGTTACCTTGTTAAATTAGGTCAACTTTTTTCCACAGAGGTTCGTATACTGAATGGTAAAATAACCATCTTTAAAGATGTTAAAACCAATTAAAATTCATTCATCAGTACATGCTAAAACTGGTGGTATACCCAAGAATCACTTAATTAAATATTCAAACACAGGGTTACGGTTCAAACTGTGTATAATGTTACAGTTGCCAAAAATATTGATATGCTTGCTAAATAAAACAGCTGCTTTGTTTTAATGAATATTAGGCCTACTACGCTACTGTATATTAATGTTGGTCATTAAGGTGGTAGTTGGAAAGCAAAGTGTTTTCTGAGGTAGAAAAAGTTTGACAACCAATGTGATACAATATTTGGGGGGAAAAAATGCCTTTACATTTTCCAAGCTTTTGTGTGCATTAAAGCAGGACTGAGTAACTTTTCAACCTTCATAGAATATTTTCATGACTTTTTGTCATGTTTTGTCGTCACGTTCTGTTTTGTTTTGTTTTAGATTCATTGGGCCCTCTTGTTTGTTTTGTCACCATGCCAGCCCATCAGTTTTCACCTGTTATGTGTTCACGACTCACGCGCCAGATTTGTCTGGACTCACGCACCTGTCATCACTGCACCTATTTAGGCCTGTAGTTGCCAGGCAGTCAGTATGGGGACATCACCCTCGACACATCATTGTTATCCATGCCGATGATCCATGTTCCGTTCTCGTTCCAAGTAAGTTTTTAGTTATTCATGCCATAGTGCAAGTTTTGTTTTATGTCCATAATTTTGCCTTATTGCAAGTTTTTGTTTTCATAGCCAAGTTTTGAACCTCCGCTGGGAGCGCCTTTTTTTTGCTCCTGTTTATAGTAAAATTAAAATATGTCATTACCTTCACGTCGTGTACGGTCCAATCGCTTTGCACCGCGGGAAAACAAACCACACCAAAGTCCTAGTCTTGACACTGAGTGGGTCTGTATCACTTTTACTCAGTAGTGTGCCGTCAGGGCCAGCAAAGCCTTCTCTGCTGGCCTAACATATTGACAAATCACGATCATAATTAAAGATAAAAGTATTTTTTCATTTACTTTCCCTAAATATCTAAAAGTATTCATATTCTTTTCATGTCATATGTCATTAGGGTGGTATAGTTTGGTTGGTAGAGTGGCCGAGGTAGAGTGGCCGTGCCAGTAACTTGAGTGTTCCAGGTTCAATCCCCGCTTCTGGCATTCCAGTTACTACCATTGTGTTCTTGGGCAAGACACTTTACCCACATGCTTAAAAATGTAACTTGGATATTGGGTTTCACAATGTAAAGCGCTTTGAGGCACTAGAGAAAAGCGCTATATTACTTCATATTATGCTTTTTCCAGTGCTGTTGTTTTTAGTTTAGAGTTTGTATCCACTCAGAATTCAGCTAGCTTATGTTGCCATGCTATACAAAATCTGCCCGGGGCCTTCAGAATCGACAATGCGGGCGTCTGTGCCCTGTAAGTGAATGGGGACAAAGTTGATAGACAATTGCGATAGCCAATCAGATCACGAGTTGTTGTCAGTAAGGCCTTCTAGCTGGCCTTACACTGTGATTGGATACTCACTTGGGAGTACCAAGTGAGTATCCAATCACAAGTTGCGAAAACAGGAAGTGACACCGGAGTCATACGAGCCATATAAAGCCACAGAAAACTCACCGGTACTCACAAAGAAGGAGAGCAACATGTTGATTAGGTGGCAGATATATTTTTGCAAGGCTATTTCCAAGAAGGATGCTTATGAGAAACTACATCTAGTGAGACGAGGTCGGCTGACACCGGAAGCTATCCCGGCGGGAAAGTGGTTTGCCCGTAACTTTCACACGAATCAACCGACTACAGTCAGCTACAACGGTACCACTGGCTTATACGGCGTCGAATGGGTTCTACAAAGTGTGAGCCAAAATATTGTATTTCTTAATTTTTTCATTTTTCATTTGTTTTATACAATTCTTTTAATTTTGAAAATACCATGTGAGATATGTTTTAATTGCTGAAGCGGGTCCATTGAATGTTAAATGCGCCGAAAAATAAACCGTTTTGTACACCGTTGAAGGGGGTAGATGGTCAGTTGTGTTTCTCTATAGTATCTCCAGCCGTGTCCATGTGGTGACATAAATTACAGCATTTTGAGAGGTGAAGTCGGACTAAGTAGGACATCCTTGAAGGCCAAGTTGAGAAACGCACGCCCCGCCACTTCTTTCACTGGCACTTAGGAACTTTGCCACACAAAAAACTACAAATGTGCTGACTTGCTTTACAGCATACGTCACTCCCCATTTCATCATTCGTTATAAAACAGAAGTCAATGTGAACGCCTGCATGCCACCAGAAAACTAAAAGAAAAAGAAGAATGTCTATGGCCAATTACTGATATCATGGCCGCAGCTGCAAAACAACCAAAGAAACAAAAAGTGTTGTCTGAGGAGACAAAACAGCCTACCTGGATAAAAGAACAGTCAAGGATCAACATCTTTGGTGTGAGCTCGAAGACGAGAAATTTCAGAGCGATGCTACCTTGGTTCTGTTCCTGCTAAACTAGTAAGTGACTGTGGAGGGGCGTGGTCGCGCGTCCCCTGCGGGCGGGGTGTGTGCAGGGCCGGCCATGAAGCAGCCAACAGGTGAGTGGATAATCTCAGCTGGAACGAGTTATCTAATGACCTGTTCCCTTTATTAGCAGGGCCGGAGACCATGACGGGGGCTTCTTCGTGAGGACAGACGAGACCGAGAGGCTGAAAAGCAGAGAGAGTGAACACTGTATAAAATAAACCCGATTGCCGAGAGCCAAAAAAGAGGGACTTTGGAAACGAATGTGAATGTAAAATAAAAACTGTTCTATTAAAGACGCGCGTATCAAGTGTTGTGGTCCCAGTGATCCGCTAGGAATCCGGAGGGGAAGAGGAAGACCTCTACAGTGGCGCCCAACTACAAAGGACCAAGAAAATGTCCACCACAACACCCCTAGAGGCGCTCGGACGAGTGCTGGCTGAGGTATCGGCAGCGAGCCAGCAGCAGACCCAACTACTGCAGGCCCTAGTGAACAGAGCAAACTCAGGTACGGGGGCGTCGACCTCGATGCAACGCACGGGGGAGGGGGAGGACCCTCAAGCGTACCTTGATGTGTTCGAGGCTACAGCAACAGCGTGGAGGTGGCCGGAGGAGGAGTGGGGAATGAAACTGCTCCCACTCCTGGCGGGGGAGGCGCAGCGGGTGGCCCTGAGTCTCCCAGCGGCCACCCGGATGCAGTACCCGAACCTCCGCCGCGCCATACTGGATCGGATTGGCAGCAGTCCAGAAGACCACCGGCGGAGGTTCCGCGCTCTGAGGTTGGGCCCAAATGACCGCCCATTCGTGCTGTCGCAGCAACTGAGGGACGCGGCCACCCGGTGGCTACAACCAAATGGGCAAGACAGTCAAATGTTCGAGTTGATTGTCCTCGAACAAGTTATTGATGCCATCCCGACCAGGACCGCCACATGGGCGAGGTACCACCGCCCCCAGGACGTGATGATGGTGGTAAACTTGGCGGAGGACCACCTGGCTGTCCAGAAGGAGGTGACGGCAAAAGCGGCCGAAAGGCCTACACCAGCACCCCGTCGACGAGTCACACCGCCGGAAGGAACGTCCCTGGAGCAGCGCACCCGCACGGCCGAGCCACCCGGAACCAAGGAGCAGGTTCCCCACTCAGAAGAACAATGCCAAAGCACACACACCCGCACCCATTCACGCACCCACAGACACACAACAAGGGGGGTCCACGGGGTCGTCTCCTTTCCTCTGCTTGTGCATTGCAGGGTACCGGCGCTGGATATGGAGGGCTTCCCTCGCAGATGGCGCCTCGAACCCCAGGGCCGGTGTGCTGGGAGTGCGGCCAACCTGGCCATGTACGCCGGGAGTGCTCCATGATGGAGGTGGGGCAGGTGTTACAGGTTGTCGGGCCTCCAGCACCCGCCCCCGATTCAGGGGAGACACACTGTGTACAAGGGAGTGTATACCGGGCAATGGTGGATTCGGGCTGCAAACAGTCCATGATCCACCAAAACATGGATCGATCCGGGGTGTTGAGGCACGCAACACGGGGTAAAATTAGGTGTATTCATAGGGATGTGCACGAGTACCCGATTGTGCCAGTAGAAATTCAATGCAAAGGCCAAAAGCATAGTGTCAAGGTTTCCGCCAGCGCACACCTCACGCACCCCATAATTTTAGGAACAAATTGGCCAGGGTTTAACCAGCTAGTAACGCAATGCGTGGGGATGCGTTCACGGGCTGTAGGTGAGGGGAGCATCCGCGTGGCTCTCAGTGGCGACGCAGTTTCATCCGGGACGGCCGAGCGGGAACCGGGGGGGATGTGTGGGAGGCCCCCCCAGCCCTCCGATGGCAACCTACGGAGGATTTTCCCCTCTAGCAGTCCCGCGATGAAACCTTGCGCGCGGCCTGGGACCAGGTGGATTTCATCGACGGTCAGCTGGTGCGCCAGGGGAAAGCGCGGGTGTGCCCCCATTTTTCAATTATTCGCGATAGGTTATACCGAGTGACCCGTGACACTCAGACCGGGGAGGAACACACCCAATTGTTGGTGCCAAAAGGACGCCGGGAAATGATTTTCCAGGCGGCCCATCTTAACCCGCTATCTGGCCACATGGGTTATGATAAAACACTTAATCGAGTCATGGTCCGATTCTATTGGCCAGACCTCCGGGCAGACGTGCGCCGGTGGTGCGCGGCCTGTCAGGACTGCCAGCGGGTGAACCCGGCGGCCATCCCGAAGGCCCCCTTGCGCCCATTACCACTCATAGAGGTCCCGTTCAAAAGAATTGGGATGGACCTCATCGGACCATTTTCTCCGAGCACACGGGAATACCGCTTTGTGTTAGTCCTGGTGGATTACGTAACGCGGTATCCCGAAGCAGTGCCGTTGCGCTCCATCTCAGCCAAGAGTGTGGCGCAAGCACTCTTCACGGTCATTTCCCTGGTCGGGATCCCGAAAGAGATCCTGACCGACCAGGGCACGTCTTTCATGTCACGCACGATAAAAGAACTATACGGGTTACTGGGAATCACGCCCATCCGCACCAGCGTTTATCATCCCCAAACGGATGGGCTGGTGGAGCGTTTGAATAAAACGCTAAAAACCATGATCCGTAAGTTCATGCACGAGGACAAGCACAATTGGGATAAGTGGTTGGAGCCCCTAATGTTTGCGATGCGGGAGGCACCCCAGACCTCCCTAGGTTTTACACCTTTCGAGCTACTATATGGCCGGAGGCCTCGCGGAGTGCTGGACGTCATTAAGGAAAGCTGGGAGGGAAGTCCAAGCTCCAGCAAAAACGAAATTAAATACGTCATGGACATGCGGGCAAAACTCCACCAGGTGGCGCACTTATCACGTATAAATTTGCTCCATGCCCAAGAGCGTAGACAGCGCACGTACAACAAAGGGGCCCAACTGCGCAAATTTGCACCGGGAGAAAAAGTGCTTGTATTGCTCCCAACCTCAAGCTCCAAATTACTTGCAAAGTGGCAAGGACCCTTTGAGGTCACACGGCAAGTAGGTGATATTGATTATGAGGTCCGGCGCTCAGACCGACGCGGAGACACGCAGATTTAGCATCTGAACTTGCTGAACGCATGGAGGGAGGCCGAGCCTGTCTCCATGGTGACGGTAGTGAGAGAGGAGGAGGAGCTGGGCCCTGAGATCCCGCACTCTCGCCCGAGGATGTTGCCAAGTTGCAGCGGAACTTCTCTGACGTGTTCTCCGCGTGGCCCAGACGAACGAATCTCATACAACATCACA
The DNA here is from genome assembly GCF_033978795.1 of Nerophis ophidion. Lineage (NCBI taxonomy): Eukaryota > Metazoa > Chordata > Actinopteri > Syngnathiformes > Syngnathidae > Nerophis > Nerophis ophidion. The sequence continues at coordinate 18,883,762 of NC_084628.1, forward strand.
TTGAGACCATTACGGTGCGATCTCGGCCATATCGGCTGCCCGAACACAAACGCAAAGTAGTTCGGGAAGAATTAAAAAACATGCTTGAGATGGGGGTAATAGAAGAATCCCACAGTGCCTGGTGTAGCCCCATCGTCTTAGTAGGGAAGAAGGATGGGACTATACGGTTCTGTGTGGATTACCGCAAGGTAAATGCGGTATCACGTTTTGACGCGTACCCAATGCCCCGGGTCGACGAGCTCCTGGATCGGCTAGGCGGTGCTCGGTTTTTTTCGACACTGGATTTGACCAAGGGCTACTGGCAGATTCCCTTGTCGCCAGAGTCCCGAGGAAAAACGGCCTTTTCCACTCCGGACGGGTTGTACCAATTTGTGACACTTCCGTTCGGCTTGTTCGGTGCGCCTGCCACGTTCCAGCGCCTCATGGACCGGGTGGTGCGACCGCATGCGGCGTACGCGGCTGCATACTTGGATGATGTCATCATTCACAGTGGCAGCTGGGAGCAGCACATGCGGCAGGTGGGGGCAGTGCTCGAGTCCCTGAGAGGAGCGGGGCTCACCACCAACCCGGCCAAGTGCGCAATTGGGCGGAGGGTAGTACAGTACCTGGGGTACCACTTGGGGGGGGGGAGGCTGCAGCCACAAGTCGACAAGACGGCGGCGATCGCGGCCTGTCCACCCCCCAAGACGAAAAAAGAGGTGAGGCAGTTTTTGGGACTGGCGGGCTACTACCGCCGGTTCATTCCCCGGTTCGCGGACCTGACCAGCCCACTGACCGACCTCACCCGAAAGGGTGCCCCGGAGCTGGTCCAGTGGACGGAGCAGTGCCAGCGGGGGTTCGAGGAGGTAAAAACAGCACTCCGCAAGGAACCGGTACTGCACATGCCAAACTTTAATATTCTCTTCTGTCTGCAGGCGGACGCGTCGAGCCGGGGACTGGGGGCTGTGCTGACCCAGCAGGTGGGGGCGTCGACCGCCTCGTGCTGTACATCAGCCGGAAGTTGTCAGACCGGGAGGCGAGGTACAGCACCGTAGAGAGGGAGTGTCTCGCCATCCGGTGGTCGATTGGGGCCCTCCGCTATTACCTGCTGGGGCGGGCCTTCAGTCTCTGCTCGGACCACAAACCTCTGCAGTGGCTTCACCGAATGAAGGACGCCAATGCGCGGATCACCCGGTGGTACCTCGCACTGCGGCCCTACAACTTCCGGGTGGTCCACAGGCCGGGCGCGCGGATGGCCGTGGCCGACTTCCTCTCTCGCCCCGCTGTGGGGGGTGGGGGGGAGTTGGCGGTGGAGGCCTGTGGAGGGGCGTGGTCGCGCGTCCCCTGCGGTCGGGGTGTGTGCAGGGTCGGCCATGAAGCAGCAAACAGGTGAGTGGATAATCTCAGCTGGAACGAGTTATCTAATGACCTGTTCCCTTTATTAGCAGGGCCGGAGACCATGAGGGGGGCTTCTTTGTGAGGACAGAGGAGACCGAGAGGCTGAAAAGCAGAGAGAGTGAACACTGTATAAAATAAACCCGATTGCCGAGAGCAAAAAAAGAGGGACTTTGGAAACGAATGTGAATGTAAAATAAAAACTGTTCTGTTAAAGACGCGCGTATCAAGTGTTGTGGTCCCAGTGATCCGCTAGGAATCCGGAGGGGAAGAGGAAGACCTCCACAGTGACGTACGATGATGCTCAAATCAAAATGATAATGCTAACGTTAACTATTGGAAATGTGTGCTTTAGCAATAAACAGCCACTAGCGTAATAGTTTCACAGTACTTCCTTGGAAAAAGGTCTTTCTTTGCTTCGGACCTGCATCCTCCCAGATACATTCTTGGTACTAGTTTCATGTTTGTAGCACAATCCAAGATCATCTCTTGATAACGCCTGCTATTCAACATCAGCATAGCTATTCGAGACCTAACATGTGTGACAATACTACAGTGGACATCACGTCAGCATGACGCTATGTGCGCTGGTCTTCATGGGAAATGTGGTCTTCTTCTGACAAAACACTACCGCTTTGGTCCACAGGCGTCGCCAAAATCAACCAAAACTGAAAGCTCTTAAGTGGGGCTTTAAGTGATAAAGCAAATATGTGTTGGTGTTATATCTAATATACCTCATTGATATTTAGTTAATTTACATTTCAGAACAAGTAGAATAAAATATTTGTTGCGGAACCTCTGAGCCCCACTTTAGACACCCCTGCAGTGCAAAAAAAAGAGCTGGCAAAATATTGGATGCAAAGATCAGATTTTAGGAAAAATGTAATTATCTTTCCATGCAGCTAGTTAATTTTACTTGATAAAACGTTCTAAACTAAGATTAGCAGGACTTTTGAGGGAATTATTATTTGTAGGGAATCCCCAAATATCTGAATTAAATAGTTATTTTCTCAATATTTTTTTTTAAACTAGAATAGACAACATAGTTATTCATGCAACTAAATTTAAGATTATTATTTTATGTCACTGACTAAAAATAAGTAAACAGCTTTTATATGTAGTGACATTTCTAGAAATAAAAAAGAAAATTTTTGACAAAGTGGCAAATAATTTGAAGTGTGTCTTAAGTTGGCACTAAGAAAGAGTTTTGACTGTATTTTAAATGCAGCTAGCGAAATCTTGTGGAGTTTATAAAAAAAAAAAAACATCAGGAGGTTGCCTACAGCCACAGTTGTTAATATCAATGTCAATGGATGTTCTCATTCATCCAGGTCATTGTATTCTAAGGGCATTTAATCAATCGCAACTGGACTGCTTGGTTTGTCTTAGAAAATGTTTGGCCTCTCGTCAAAGTAGGCTTCATCAGTTCATGCTCATAGACTTAGATTGGTCGGATCTAGTCTCGGATCTAGATTGGTCAGATCTAGTCTCAGATTTACAGTAGATTGGTCAGACCTTGTCTCAGACTTAGATTGGTCAGATTTAGTCCAGCAGCTGGTGGCAAAACCCCAAATATTCATACTCCCAATACCAAAAGAGCATGCCTGGGCAAGGACAATAAGGCGATACCACCTTTGCCAGGCCACAGTATGAATATTTGTGGTTTGGGCACCAGCCGCTCGATTAGATTTGACCAATCTAAGTCTGAGACTAGATTTGAACAATCTAAGTCTGAGACTAGATTTGACCAATCTAAGTCTGAGACTAGATTTGACCAATCTAAGTCTGAGACTAGATTTGACCAATCTAAGTCTGAGACTAGATTTGACCAATCTAAGTCTGAGACTAGATTTGACCAATCTAAGTCTGAGACTAGATTTGACCAATCTACGTCTGAGACTAGATTTGACCAATCTAAGTCTGAGACTAGATTTGACCAATCTAAGTCTGAGACTAGATTTGACCAATCTAAGTCTGAGACTAGATTTGACCAATCTAAGTCTGAGACTAGATTTGACCAATCTAAGTCTGAGACTAGATTTGACCAATCTAAGTCTGAGACTAGATTTGACCAATCTAAGTCTGAGACTAGATTTGACCAATCTACGTCTGAGACTAGATTTGACCAATCTAAGTCTGAGACTAGATTTGACCAATCTACGTCTGAGACTAGATTTGACCAATCTAAGTCTGAGACTAGATTTGACCAATCTAAGTCTGAGACTAGATTTGACCAATCTAAGTCTGAGACTAGATTTGACCAATCTAAATCTGTGACTACATTTGACAAACCTAAGTCTGAGACTAGATGTGACCAATCTTAAATCTGTGACTAGATCTGACCAATCTTAAATCCGAGAGTAGATTTGACCAATCCTAAATCTGAGACTAGATTTGACCAATCTTAAATCTGAGACTAGATTTGAGCAATCTAAATCTGAGACTAGTTTTGAGCAATCTAAGTCTGTGACTAGATTTGACCAACCTAAGTCTGTGACTATATGTGACCAATCTTAAATCTGTGACTAGATCTGACCAATCTTAAGTCTGAGACTGATCTGACCAATCTTAAATCTGAGACTGATCTGACCAATCTTAAGTCTGAGACTAGATTTGACCAATCTTAAGTCTGAGACTAGAGTTGACCAATCTTAAATCTGAGACTAGATTTGACCAATCTTAAGTCTGAGACTAGATTTGACCAATCTTAAGTCTGAGACTAGATTTGACCAATCTTAAGTCTGAGACTAGATTTGACCAATCTTAAGTCTGAGACTA
>NC_084628.1:18892913-18945413 GCF_033978795.1 Nerophis ophidion
GTGTGTGTGTGTGTGTGTGTAATTCTCTCTGATAACAAACATAAACACATTTATTGATTGATTATTACCAGTGATTATTTGGCGTGCTAGAACAAGTAACAGGATTTCCTTGGCATGACAGTACAAGTAAACAATGTGTGGCTTTGGCAGGAGTCGGAGTGATTTCTGTGTTTGTGCTGTTTGTCCACTCGCTAACAGTGATCCTCAAAGTGATAGCGACTCTATTGAAGAACTCTGCCCCCGGCCCAGAGCTGATGGAAATCCGCCGCCTCTTCCTTTCCGACATGATCAAACTGTTTAGCAGCAGCCGAGAAAACAGACGGTAAGCGGTTAACGGAACTTCCCCTTTCGCCGCCTACCTCCCATCAATTTTCTTCCTGATCATTGCATCGAGGGAGGGAAGGCGGCTGCTTTTGTCTGATGGGCTCCGGATTGATGACTTTTCATCCTCAAGCACGCGCGTTTCCTTTCGCGAATGTTTCCCACTAAGTGTTATTTTGCTTTTAAACAACATTTTAGGGCCCTAAATCAGCAACACAGCAGCTTTTGTTGACACAAAGCTGTCTTTGTTGCAGGTTTTTATACTAAATCCTCATTTTTAGGTATGTAAACAAAATAACGGTTCTGCAGTGCCCTGTAATCAACAAGTTTCCCACCGCCAGAGCTGAATAGACTTGCTTTAAGGTCTCCTGCTGTTAATTAGCAATAATAAAGAAACTAATTGCCAGCTGCCCACTGCTGCTTCTTCCGTTTTGGCTCATAGTTCTGTGTTCTTTTGACAACTTCAATGGTTCATTTGCTTTCCTTCAATATAAAGTGGACATTATATTTAAACAAATCACAAGTCAAAAAAAGGTAATTATTTCAACCATTTATAAGAAAAGGAATTGACCCTTGCCGAATCCTAAGGGGCTGTAATGTCATATATAAAGAGTTATAACAGCAAAAACCTTTATTGAGTGCTTTATAAAGGTGCTACATTTCCTGCAAATGGTCCAAATGTCACACCTGCCTTACGTTCCTGTCGCAGATGCCTGCTCCAGTGCTCCGTGTGGCAGGACTGGATGTTTTCCCTGGCCTACATCAACCCAAAAAACCGCGACGAGCAGAAGATCACAGAGATGGTCTACAACATTTTTCGTATCCTACTGTACCACGCCGTCAAGCACGAGTGGGGGGGCTGGCGCGTGTGGGTGGACACCCTCTCCATCGCCCACTCAAAGGTGAGAACAGTTCATGTTTAGAAATAAAAATATGACAGTTCTATTAACACAATAATAAATATATGGTTTATGTTTATTAAACTTTTGACATGATAGTTTAAGAGCTCCGATTTTTCAGTGAAACGGAGGGTACGTCTTTTAGGGGCCTTTTGTAGCTTTAGCGGTGCTGCACTATCAATGGCATTGCGCGGAGCATCGTTAAAGGGGAACATTATCACAATTTCAAAAGGGTTAAAAACAAAAAAAATCAGTTCCCTGTGGCTTGTTGTATTTTCTGAATTTTTTTTCAAACTTTTACCGGTCCCGGAATATCCCTAAATAAAGCTTTAAAGTGCCTTATTTTCGCTATCTTCGAAACCACTATCCATTTCCCTGTGTTGTCATACAGGGCTGCCAATACAAACAACATGACGGTTACTGCAGCAAGATATAGCGACATTAGCTCGGATTCAGACTTGGATTTCAGCGGCTTAAGCGATTCAACAGATTACGCATGTATTCAAACAGATGGTCGGAGTATGGAGGCAGATAGCAAAAACAAAATTGAAGAAGAAATTGAAGCTATTGAGCGAATAGCTATTGACGCTATTCGGCCATACCGTGGGTGTACCTAATGAAGTGGCCCATTGCATGGCTGCCTTATTAGCATCGCCGGTAAAATGTGCAGACCAAACGATCAGGACTTTCGCATCTTGTGACACTGGAGCAACTTAAATCCGTCGATTGGTAAGTGTTTGTTTCGCATTAAATGTGGGTATCTAGTTTCATATTTACATACAGCTAGCGTAAATAGCATGTTAGCATCGATTAGCATAGCATGTTAGCATCGATTAGCTGGCAGTCATGCCGTGACCAAATATGTCGATTAGCACATAAGTCAACAACATCAACAAAACTCACCTTTGTGATTTCGTTGACTTAATCGTTGCAAATGCATCTGCAGGTTATCCATAGATCTCTGTGCCATGTCTGTCTTAGCATCGCCGGTCAAATGTGAAGACACTCTGGTACATTCAATGGGGGTCTGGCAGCAGATTTCTTGCCAGTGGTGCAACTTGAATCCCTCCCTTTTAGTGTTGTTACACCCTCCGACAACACACTGACAAGGCATGATGTTTCCAAGGTTTCAAAAAATAGTCGAAAAAACGGAAAATAACAGAGCTGAGACCCGGTGTTTGTAATGTGAAAATGAATATAGCGGGTGTATTACCTCGGTGACGTCATGTTCTGACGTCATCGCTAAAAGACCGATAAACAGAAAGGCGTTTAATTTGCCAAAATTCACCCATTTAGAGTTCGGAAATCGGTTGAAAAAATACATGGTCTTTTTTCTGCAACATCAAGGTATATATTGACGCTTGCATAGGTTTGGTGATAATGTTCCCCTTTAAAGCTGTTAGTGAGGTTATCGATAGACCACAACATTTGGGAACGGCGCCATTAGCCAGGGCAGTAGGCCAGCGAGAGTCGGAGTTGTGGCAGCATTAATGTTAGCATCTGGCTACTCGCCAGCAGTGTTAAGAAAGTCTCATCCATTTTCTACCGCTTGTCCTGTTCTGGGTCGCGGGGATATTGGAGCCTGTCTGAAAGTTACTTTAAAAAAAGTTATTCATTCCTGTTAATATTTACTTTCTTAAAAAGTAATTGAATTACTAACTAAGTTATTCTTTATTAGATGTAATTGATTACCGTAATTTTCAGACGATAGAGCGCACCAAGGTACAAGCCAAACCCACTTCATGTAGTAGCCGCACCGGACTATAAGCCGCACATTGCGAAACACGTTTTTTACACAGTAGTGTCATAACAATACCAATATTTTGGTACAGGTACTGAAATCATTTCGGTACTTTTTGGTACTTTTCTAAATAAAGGGGACCAAAAAAAATGGCATTATTGGCTTTATTTTGACAACAAATCTTAGGGTACCTTAAACACACGTTTCTTATTGCAGTTAAGTAAACAAACAAAGGCTCCTAATTAGTATGCTGACGTATGCAGTAACATATTGTGTCATTTTCCATTCCATTATTTTGTCAACATTATTAAGGACAAGTGGTAGAAAATGAATTATTAATCTACTTGTTCATTTACTGTTAATATCTGGTTACTTCCTGTTTCAACATGTTCTATCTACACTTCTGTTAAAATGTAATAATCACATATTCTTCTGTTGTTTGATACTTCACATTAGTTTTGGATGATACCACAAATTTGGGTATCAATCCAAAACCAAGTAGTTACAGGATCATACATTGGTCATATTCAAAGTCCTCATGTGTCCAGGGACATATTTCCTGAGTTTATAAACCTTTAGAAAAAAACAAAAAAAAAACGAATGAAGATGTGATGCCAAAAAATCTACGTAATCATAGTAATATCGCTCCTGTACTTGATATCATTACAGTGGATGTCAGGTGTAGATCCACCAATGGCATTTGTTTGCATTTCGATGCGGGTAAGCTACGGTGTGTAGTGAAACAAAACAACTCCAATCGGTGGCCTTGTGGATAGAGTGCCCGCCCTGAGACTAAAAGATCGTGAGTTCAAACCCCGGCCGAGTCATATCAAAGACTATAAAAATGTGACCCAATACCTCCTGGCTTGGCACTCAGCATCAAGGGTTGGAATTGGGGGTTAAATCACCAAAATGATTCTCCCCTCACCTGTCAGGGGGTGTACATGGTGATGGGTCAAATGCAGAGGATAATTTCACCACACCTAGTGTGTGTGTGAATATAGTTGGGACTTTAACTTTAATCAGACTCAATAACCCCACGGATGTCTAGGTGAATTTACTAAGGAATTTGTGAAACTGAAACAATACAAAAAGAATGCTGTTGTAAGTTAATAATACTAACACAGACACCCGTAAAAGTGTTAGCGTATTGTTTAATGCTAACGATGCTGGTGCCGTTACATTACAATAACACGTACAATTATGCATGAAGACACTGCTACAGACATCACTCATGGTACGATTTAGTAACTATAAACAGTTTTAGCTATACTGTCAAACTAACTAACGTTGCTTAAAGTCATGAAAAATACATACGTTTAGTTACGCTGTAAATGGCTAGAAGATTGCACAACTTTGATTGGGGGAAAAAAATCACTGCCTGTAATTGGAAGGACACTGCAGCGCCTGCGGTGAGCAGACTTGTCAAAAGGTGGCGCCATAGCACAAACAATAAAACACCCTTTGTGTTTTTGCTTGTTTTTTTTTCAAAGTGTAGTATAAAAAGGTAGTGAGTTATCGTCTGGAATTTACAGTACTACGAAAAGTAATTAATGCGTTTTTTTATTTTTTTTTATAACTTTCATGTATCTGGTGTATGCAATTGAGAGATGTTCCATGAGAGAGGAGCGTGTGGGTGAGTGACTGTTGCCAAGTGATGTGTGACATCAGTGATAGCGCACTTATTGGCTATTTAAGCTCTGCATTGGTAGTCTGCGGACTGGAAGGAGATTGATGATGCAAGCGCCTGTGGAATGTTTTCACTGATATTCAAACAAGCGACTGAAAGTGCATCAATGGCTGTGTCATGTAAATACTTACACTTTTCCTTCCTGGAAAAACAATTATTTTTTCCAAACACTGCTCGCCAGTGGTCAAGTCGAAGGAGTACATTGAGCAAGGTGCTACATAAATGATAAATGGGTTGTACTTGTATAGTGCTTTTCTACCTTCAAGGTACTCAAAGCGCTTTGACACTACTTCCACATTCACCCATTCACACACATTCACACACTGATGGAGGGAGCTGCCATGCAAGGCGCTAACCAGCATCCATCAGGAGCAAGGGTGAAGTGTCTTGCTCAGGACACAACTGACGTGACGAGATTGGTACTAGGTGGGGATTGAACCAGGGACCCTCGGGTTGCGCACGGCCACTCTTCCACTGCGCCACACCGTCCCTGTAATATAATTGTTAAAAAAACAAAACATGCCTTGTTTTTAATCAATACTTGGGTCAACTATGCTACTGTACTTTAATGTTGGTGATTTAAGTTCTGGGACTGACCAAATTAATGTTCAGTTTCACATTTAAGTGCTAACGACGGTTGTGATAGTTCTTCAAATTAATTAATTCATAAGTCAGCATTATTTTACTTCTTAATTAACTGAACTTTGTTTATATTGAAATATGTTTTATTCCTATTTTGAGAGCTTGTAATATTTTAGAGCAGGACTTTTGCCCCCCAGGGCCACATACTGACAAGTCAAGAATAGAAGGCCATTTTGAGGGTTTGGAAAAATGCTACCACAGATATTTATATTTAAAGACACAACTTTTTGTTTTAGATTTCAGCTTTTATCTAAATACATTTAGTTTTATTGCATTTTTACTCTTGTGTTTTCCCCTTTTTATTGTGATAGTAGCGCTTAACACATTTTTTAATGCTTTATTTTACTTATTTCCTTTTTTAGGGTTTGAAACAGACTTGAGTTTGTATTTTGTTATTCACGCCACGTCTTCACTATACCTCAGTTCAAAAGTAAATAACTTTGTCGTATTTACAATACACAACTTTTTACATTTTAGCAGACACATTAGGTACATTTGCACAAAGTGTCAAAACATAATATTGAATCAAAATCAATGTTATTATGAATTATTGACCTATCCAAGTTTCTGATTATTTCACATCAAAATATTTTTGGTGGAAGATTTAGCAAATTTGTTACATAAATAATCAAAAAATGTATATTTACTTTTTTTCTTACTGTACCGAAAATGAACCGAACAGTGACCTCTGAACCGAGGTACGTACCGAACCGAATTTTTTGTGTACCGTTACATTGTACCTATACAACAGATATTTATATTTAAACACACAACTTTGTGTTTTGGATTTCAGCTTTTGTCTAAATACATTTAGTTTTCTTACATTTTCACTATTGTTTTTCCCCTTTTTATTGTGATAGTAGCGCTTATTAAAACATTTTTTTAATGCTTTATTTGACTTATTTCCTTTTTTAGGGTTTGAAACAGCCTTGAGTTTGTATTTTGTTATTCACGCCACGTCTTCACTATACCTCAGTTCAAAAGTAAATAACTTTGTCGTATTTAAAATACACAACTTTTTACGTTTTAGCAGACACAGGCACATTTGCACAAAGTGTCGGTATTGGACCGGTATCGCCGATACCAGCCTGAATTTGACTGGCATCGTAAAGAAAATGAGTTTGGGAGTATCATAACTTTTTTAAAATTGTAATATTACTTAGAGACAGTCCAGTGGAGTGCTTGTTTCCCGGTGAAGTGTTTATATTTGTGAGCGTTAGCAATGCTGGACTTGGACCATATCCCTACTGATGTGTTCCACATGTTCATTGGTTACATCGGAAAAGTAGTTCAGCAGTGTTGGCTTTTACAATAAAAATGTCACGAAAGCTTGGTTAATATGCAGGGCTCGGCATGTAATTGGAGAAATGTTGGCCGTTTTTAGGGGGCTTTATAGGCAATCAAATGATATGCCTTTTTTGCCGCCTCGTAATAGCAGATTTTTTAATATTTACGTTGTGCAAATGGATCGGTTTGCAGCCGAGTGTGAAGCGACCGGAATGAGAATCAGCACCTACAAGTCCGAGTCCATGGTTCTCGCCCGGAAAAGGGTGGAATGCCATCTCCGGGTTGGGGAGGAGACCCTGCCCCAAGTGGAGGAGTTCAAGTACCTAGGAGTCTTGTTCACGAGTGAGGGAAGAGTGGATCGTGAGATCGACAGGCGGATCGGTGCGGCGTCTTCAGTAATGCGGACGTTGTACCGATCCCTTGTGGTGAAGAAGGAGCTGAGCCGGAAGGCAAAGCTCTCAATTTACCGGTCGATCTACGTTCCCATCCTCACCTATGGTCATGAGCTTTGGGTCATGACCGAAAGGATAAGATCACGGGTACAAGCGGCCGAAATGAGCTTCCTCCGCCGTGTGGCGGGGCTCTCCCTTAGAGATAGGGTGAGAAGCTCTGCCATCCGGGAGGAACTCAAAGTAAAGCCGCTGCTCCTTCACATCGAGAGGAGCCAGATGAGGTGGTTCGGGCATCTGGTCAGGATGCCACCCGAACGCCTCCCTAGGGAGGTGTTTAGGGCACGTCCAACCGGTAGGAGGCCACGGGGAAGACCCAGGACACGTTGGGAAGACTATGTCTCCCGGCTGGCCTGGCAACGCCTCGGGATCCCCCGGGAAGAGCTAGACGAAGTGGCTGGGGAAAGGGAAGTCTGGGTTTCCCTGCTTAGGTTGTTGCCCCCGCGACCCGACCTCGGATAAGCGGAAGAAGATGGATGGATGGATGGACGTTGTGCAAAAAAGGCTAACGTGTGTTTTTGGCTCACATGGGGCAACATTGGCGAAATAAAAAGGAAAGAAAAACAGTATTTTATACAGGCAAAAATATTCATGGAACTTTTGATTGTGCATACAATGTTTTGCAGGTGACGTATGAAGCCCACAAGGAGTACTTGGCAAATATGTATGAGGAGTACCAGCGTCAGGAGGAGGAAAACATCAAGAAAGGCAAGAAGGGTTTGGTCAGCACCATCTCAGGTCTGTCTGCTCAGACCTCTGGCATCAAAGGTGCGGTCGAGATCGGAGAAATAGATCCAAACTCCCAGTCGCCGGGGAGCCAGAGGGACTACGACAGCGCAGACTCCCGTAACCTCCTGGCGGAAGGGCGTTGTCCACAGAATGCAGCAGACAACGTCAGCGTGGAAGTCCAGCATCTTCTGGTGGACATTAAGGCAGAGAAGGTGGAGGCTACGGAAGTAAAGATGGACGACATGGACACTCCGGGAGGCTCCGAGAATGGAGCACTAATGGGGGTGGACTCACTTCTGGATAACGTTTACTGTGCCGCAGTGGGGAAGCTGAGCGGTGACCTCAGCGCTGTGTTGCTGCCAAAGACCAGCGTAGACGAGCAGAGCGCACCTCCTCTCATCATGCTGGACGATGACAAAGACGGCGTCCCTCACAGCAACAACTTTTTGTTCTGCGAGGCCAACGTGGAAAATGCTTTGCTGCCCGACTTGAATCCAGCTCAACCCTCAGTGTCATCCGGCCCACAACCGCCATCTTCCTCCAGTGCCAGCAGTGGACTGGGCCTTCTGGCTCACGTGACTGGAAGCTCCGACTTTGTGTCCTTACCCAGCATTTTGGAAAAGGACGAGTCGGAACTCCAGGCAGCTTTAGAGGGCATCGACCATGTGGCCGCCGCTCAACTTAAGCCTCCGACCTCCCGCGCAAGTCCAGAAGCGAGCCACGGAAGGGTTGTGGCGCCCTCTAAAGGTGACATTCCAGCTGCTTGGAGCAGGAACACGGTTCATGTGAACGCCACAAACAACACCTCGGATGAGGATGGGAAGGAGATGAAGATTCTGACAACAGCAACCACACAGGTGAGACAGGATACAAAACATGTCAGTTCATTGTGTGAATGCTGACTCAAAGGTGTTTCCTAAAACGCACAATATCCATCGTTTACTACGGCCTGACCATGCTATACTCATTTCCACGACTTGGGACTATTATTAATAGAGCATAAAAACACTATTCGCAACTTTCTAAATGTTTTTAACATAACAGCCATATACTAAATCAAGTCATACTTTATTTATTTTGCTCTTTTCATACACAAGCAAGTGGCAAACACAAAATGCTGTACAAAAAAAAAAATAGAAGAAAAGAAAACATTCACACACGCAGCACTATTGACAGTAACAAACAAAATCGAAACATGGCATGGTACTGAGGATTTCAGGAAAATCTCCTCCTTTGAGAGGTCCACACTGGAGAATAACTACAATTAACGCTATCCATCCATCTTCTGCTCATCCGAGGTCGGGTCGCGGTGGCAGCAGCCTAAGCAGGGAAGCCCAGACTTCCCTCTCCCCAGCCACTTCGTCTAACTCTTCCCGGGGGATCCCGAGGCGTTCCCAGGCCAGCCGGGAGACATAGTCTTCCCAACATGTCCTGGGTCTTCCCCGTGGCCTCCTACCGGTTGGACGTGCCCTAAACACCACCCTCGGGAGGCGTTCGGGTGGCATCCTGACCAGATGCCCGAGCCACCTCATCTGGCTCCTCTCGATGTGGAGGAGCAGCGGCTTTACTTTGAGCTCCTCCCGGATGGTAGAGCTTCTTACTCTATCTCTAAGGGAGAGCCCCGCCACCCGGCGAAGGAAACTCATTTTGGGCGCTTGTACCCGTGATCTTATCCTTTTGGTCATGACCCAAAGCTCATTACCATAGGTGAGGATGGGAACGTAGATCGACCGGTAAATTGAGAGCTTTGCCTTCCGGCTCAGCTCCTTCTTCACCACAACGGATCGGTACAACGTACGCATTACTGGACACGCTTAACCGATCCGCCTGTCGATCTCACGATCCACTCTTCCCCCACTCGTGAACAAGACTCCTAGGTACTTGAACTCCTCCACTTGAGGCAGGGTCTCCTCCCCAACCCGGAGATGGGTTAATGAAAATTAACGCTATATAAACAAAATAGTTTAACACATATTAAAAAATATATCTAAAAATAAAATATAAATATCAGTCACAATTAAACTCATTTCACCCAATAGTAGTCTTGAGTGCATTCTACTGTACTGGACTGGAGGATCGTCCAAGCGTCAGTGTCACCCGGCCACTACAAAATGGCCACGACCTGGAAAAGCTTTATCGCGTCCTGGGTAATACACAGACTTGCAAAAATAATTTCATTCGCACCCGAATTATGATTCTTATTCATCCCGATTCCGAATCAATTCAAAATTTTCAAAAATCTATTTCAAAAATCTATACTTTTTTAAATGTTTGTTTTCATAAGAATTGATTTTCAAAGGGGATCTGCATGCAACCAGAAATAGCTTATCCAACTTGTAACCTGTTTAGAAAAAGTTCCATTATAATTATTATACCAAATAACACATTGCGAGAATGTGATTAAATCGAGAATCGTGTTCAATCGAAAATTGATTCCGAATCAAATCTTCACCCTAATAATCGGAACCAGATCGAATTATTTTGGTGCCCAAATACATAAAATACGTACTGTAAATAATACCTTTTTTAGCACTTAATATAGGCCAAATATGATTTGAAAATAAAAAAAAATCCATGATGTAGTGTTGCTGCAAAATGTATTTTTTTTTAACTTGGATGATGATTTGGAGTGCATCAGAAAGTACTCAATTAAAAAAATGGCAAATATTTAACGACAGAGCAGCAACACAACCAATGTTGTAATAAGGTTAAGATGTAAACCGCTCATTCAGTAATAGTAGAGCTGAATGAGCGGCATTATTTTAAAGCGCATGCAGAGGCATACTTGCCAACCTTCCTGTTTTCCCTGAGAATCGACCATATGTTGCACTTATTTCTCCAGCACCCACTAAATTTCCTACATTTTATATTTCATCTTCAACAAAAAAACATTTTCTGGTAGTCCCAGAGCAATACAGCAATAATAAAACAAATGTTATTTAGCTTTTTTCTTCCGTATGCAAATGTTGAGAAGTATGTGCAGACAGACGTACAGGAAGCTATAAAGCTCCTTGACCCAGAAGGGGACAAGCGGTAGAAAATGGATGGATGGATGGACGCTAACCACATTTCAAATGCATTCACTGCCACCTTGTGGAGGTATCCAAAAGTACATCACCACGTTGTTTACAGCCACTGCTGTTAATGCATTTTTTTTTTTAATTTTTTTTTTACCTGGAGCAAAATAGAGACCCTGGTGGTTTTTCACTTGTGTAGACCACTGTAGAGGACTCGGCGGGGAGATGTATAGTTGACTGCCGCTCGGGTCAAAAGGTGAGGAGGGTAATCCATGTTAGCAAACATCTCGGGCAAACAGAAAGTATTTCTTCCCCCAAAGCAGATAGCAACCGTACTCGAGGTGATGCTTCTTGGGGACAGGGTGGGTCACTAATGCATGGTGTCCCTAAATCGCTCGCTTTTTCGATTCGTCTCTGCTACTTTTTTAAAAGGCTTTTTTTTTTTCTTCTTTTTTTTTTTCTTGCAGCATCCTGCTGACTCATTCATTTTGTGTTTATCGGTCGCTCCGAGGTTGTTGTTGTATTTTTTATTGCGACGCCTCGGGGAGGAGGGTGGGGTCTTGTGAGGACTTATTGCAAATTCATCATTCATTGTGAATGGAATGAATGCAGTGTAATTTCTCCTCTGGGCCTGCACGTCCCCCACAGACTGGAGTATATTGTGACGCACTGGCTTCCATACAACCTAATTACACTTATTCTTTGTGTCTGTCGCCACAAGAGTCTAAGCGGCCGCCTCAGTGCTCCAGTGGACAGTGTGGACTTCAGGGGTGCGCCCATGTCGGAGGACCAGCGGCGTCAGTTCAGCCCAGGCCCTCGCACCACCATGTTCCGCATCCCCGAGTTCAAATGGTCGCCTCTGCACCAGAGACTGCTGGCCGACCTGCTGTTTGCCCTGGAGAGTGACGTCCATGTGTGGAGGAGGTGTGTGATTGACGTGATGAATGCAATAGTCGTATTTCAATAATGCTGTGTGATTCTTCCCCTCTTCTCCTTCTGTAGCCACTCCACCAAGTCCGTCATGGACTTTGTCAACAGCAGCGAGAACATAATTTTTGTCCACAACACCATCCACCTCATCTCACAGATGGTGGACAACATCATTATCGCTTGCGGGGGAATCCTCCCTCTGCTCTCAGCTGCCACCTCTCCTTCTGTAAGTGCAGCTTCCTCCTCCCTACTACTGTGTTATAGTGCCATCTAGTGGCTGTTTTTTACACAGCTCACTTAGGGTCACATAAAGGTCAGTCACTACCATTTGTTTGTTTGCTAGGCAAATACCCGATAAAATACTTGGTATATATTTTAATAGGGTGATATTTCCACATCATTTTGGGCATTTTTTCCTTATTTCCCCTTATATTCTCAGCGATAATCTGTTAATTTTAGGTGGCGACTTGTCCAGCGTGTACGCCGCCTTCCGCCCGATTGTAGCTGAGATAGGCGCCAGCGCCCCCCGCCACCCCAAAAGGGAATAAGCGGTAGTAAAAGGATGGATGGAAGTTATAAGCGAGAGGTTTGTATCTACAGTCGTGGTCAAAAGTTTACATACACTTGTGAAGGACTTATGTCATGGCTGTCTTGAGTTTCCAATAATTTCTACAACTCTTATTTATTTGTGATAGATTGATTGGAGCACATACTTGTTAGTCAGAAAAACATTCATGAAGTTTGGTTCTTTTGATACATTTTTTATGGGTCTACTGAAAATGTGACCAAATCTGCTGGGTCAAAAGTATACATACAGCAATGTTAATATTTGGTTGCATGTCCCTTGGCAAGTTTCACTGCAATAAGGCACTTTTGGTAGCCATCCACAAGCTTCTGGCTCATCTGACATCACATGGACAAAGATAAGACCTTCTGGAGGAAAGTTCTGTGGTCAGATGAAACAAAAATTTAGCTGTTTGGCCACATTACCCAGCAATATGTTTGGAGGAGAAAAGGTGAGGCCTTTAATCACAGGAACACCAAACCTACCGTCAATCATGGTGGTGGTAGTATTATGCTCTGGGCCTGTTTAGCAGCCAATGGAACTGCTGCTTTACAGAGAGTAAATAGGACAATGAAAAAGGAGGATTACCTCCAAATTCTTCAGGACAAACTAAAATCATCAGCCAGGAAGTTGGGTCTTGGGCCCAGTTTGACCCCAATGACCCCAAACAAACGTCAAAGTGGTAAAATAATGGCTATACATATGAACAATGCTGAAGAAACAAGTCCATGTCAGAAAACCAACAAATTTAGCTGGACTGCACCAATTCTGTCAAGAGGAGTGGTCAAAAACTTCAACCAGAAGCTTGCCAGAAGCTTGTGGATGGCTACCAAAAGCACCTTATTGCAGTGAAACTTGCCAGGGAACATGTAACCAAATATTAACATTGCTGGATGTATACTTTTGACCCAGCAGATTTGGTCACATTTTCATAAAAGAACCAAACTTCATGAATGTTTCTTGTTACAAACAAGTATGTGCTCCAATCACTCTATCACAAAAATATAAGAGTTGTACAAATTATTGGAATCTCAAGACAGCCATAACATTATGTTCTTTACGATTGTATGTCAACTTTTGACTACGACTGGACAAGCGGTAGAAAATAGATGGATGGATGGATGTATATAATTTGCTGCTCATTCAAAATAAGGGTAATTGTGTAATCGGGCTTGTTTTATTAATACCTTTTTAGTAAACATTGATTTAAAGTAGAAAAATACACCAGAAATAGTGTTTGCCTTCCAAAAGTGCCATCCTATTGTTTTAATAATTTTTTGTGTATTATCAATCAAAGTTTTTTTTATACAGCCCTTAATCACAACTGTCTAAAGGGGCTGCACAAGCCACAAGGGCCTCCGCGGTTCATATCCCACATCAGGGCAAGAAAAAACTAAACCCAATGGGCGACCATTGCAATGGACGGCAAGTGGATCTAATTAATAGTATGAGAATCCAGTCCATAGTGGGGCCAGCAGGGGATCATCTTGGATGGAGACAAGTCAGCAGTGCAGAGACGTCCCCAATTGATGCACAGATGAGTGGTCCACCCCGGGTCCCGACTTTGAACCGCTCGCGGCTCATCTGTGGTCACCTGATAACCTCTCCACACAGGAGAGGAGGGTAAAGCATAAAAGAGATGGCAGATCAACTGGTCTAAAAGGGGGTCTATTTAAAGGCTAGAGTATACAAATGAGTTTTAAGATGGGACTTAAATGCTTCTACTGATGTAGCATCTCTAACTGTTACCGGGAGGGCATTCCAGAGTACTGGAGCCCGAATAAAAAAGTCTTTATAGCCCGCAGACTGTCTTTGGGCTCTCGGAATCATTCATAAGCTAAGGTACTTAGAACGTAGATTTCTTGCCGGGACATATGGTACAATACAATCGGCAAGATAGACCGTGTAGTATTTTATACGTAAGTAGTAAAACCTTAATTCACTTAAAAGTCACATCTTAAAGGCCTACTGAAATGAGATTTTCTTATTTAAACAGGGATTTCAGGTCCATTCTATGTGTCATACTTGATCATTTCGCGATATTGCCATATTTTTGCTGAAAGGATTTAGTAGAGAAAATCCACGATAAAGTTCGCAACTGAAGAAAAGCCCTGCCTCTACTGGAAGTCGCAGACGATGACGTCACATGTTGAGGGCTCCTCACATATTCACATTGATTTTAATGGGAGCCTCCAACAAAAACAGCTATTCAGACCGAGAAAACAACAATTTCTCCATTATTTTGAGCGAGGATGAAAGATTTGTGTTTGAAGATATTGATGGCGACGGACTAGAAAAAAAAAAAAGTTACAAAAAAAAAACGCGATTGTAATCACGTTGCATTAAGTGAAGTGTGAAGTGAAGTATATTTATATAGCGCTTTTCTCAAGTGACTCAAAGCGCTTTACATAGTGACACCCAATATCTAAGTTACATTTAAACCAGTGTGGGTGGCACTGGGAGCAGGTGGGTAAAGTGTCTTGCCCAAGGACAAAACGGCAGTAACTAGGATGGCACAAGCGGGAATCGAACCTGCAACCCTCAAGTTGCTGGCACGGCCACTCTACCAACCGAGCTATGCTATTAAGACGGATTCATATGTTTTTAGACACATTTACTAGGATCATTCTGGGAAATCCCTTATCTTTCTATTGTGTTGCTAGTGTTTTAGTGAGTTAAATAGTACCTGATAGTCGGAGGTGTACGTCCACGGCCGGGTGTTGACGCGCAGTGTCTCGGGGAAGTCGACGGCAGCTGTACGGGAGGCGCAAGCTCAGCTGATCTCTGGTAAGAGGCAACTTTTTAACCACAATTTTCTCACCGAAACCTGCTGGTTGACATGTAGTCGGGATCCATGTTCGCTGTAATCCATACTAAAGTTTAACCTCCGTGAATTTTAAACAAGGAATCACCGTGTGTTTGTGTGGCTAAAGGCTAAAGCTTCCCAACTCCGTCTTTCTACTTTGACTTCTCCAATATTAATTGAACAAATTGCAAAAGATTCAGCAACACAGATGTCCAAAATACTGTGTAATTATGCCGTTAAAGCAGGCGACTTTTAGCTGTGTGTGTACGCAGCGCTCATATTCATAACAGCCCGTGACGTCACGCGTACACGTCATCATTACACGACGTTTTATAGAAAAAAGTCCCGGGAAATTTAAAATTGCAATTTAGTAAACTAAAAAGGCCGTATTGGAATGTGTTGCAATGTTAATATTCCATCATTGATATATAAACTATCAGAGTGCGTGGTGGGTAGTAGTGGGTTTCAGTAGGCCTTTAAGTGCACAGGAAGCCAGTGCAGGTGAGTTAGTATAGGTATATTTATATATAAGTATATATGTATATAGGCGGAATATGATCTTTCTTGTTCTTGTCAAAGGTCTAGCATTTTCTACCAACTGTAATCTTTTAATACTAGACATAGGGGGGCTTGAAAATAATATGTTACAGTAATCAAGACGTAGCGAACGCATGAATAATTATCTCAGTGTCGCTGGTGGACAAAATGGTACACATTTTAGAGATATTGCGGGGATGAAAGTAGGCTGTTTTAGTAACACTCTTTATGTGGTACTCAAATAAGAGAGAGTTTAATAATAAGTAAAGTCAAACCTGATTGAATCAATTTCTACATCAATACAGTGAGTATTAACTTAATTGGTTCTCGAGCACGGTTCGTAAATCGAAAAGTTTGTATTGTGAAGCAAATGTATTCATTAGAAACAATGTAAATATGAATAATGGGTTCCAGCTTTGACAAAAGTCCATATTTCAGTGGTGGTGTATACACTTTGAACACAATATAAAGTGCAATACAGTACTGTATATCAAACAAACCGAACAAGGAGGTGATGAATCAACTGTCTCTTTAAGAAGACAACACAACAATGAACTGTGCTGTATGCACTGCTCTGCCAACACGCGTGCTCATGCAGAAGTCCCTTTGGTGCCCTCACAAACAGTCAGGCATCACAGAAATCCACAACCTTAACAACCATATTGCTATAATAAAAAACATTTTTAAAGTAACAACCACATACTGTACATTAACATTGGCGAATGTGAAAGAGAAAGGAGCCGTGTGTGTGTGTGTTCTCTTGGAAAAGGCGCCACTGAATGGGACTTAGTCTTCTCCTCCCCTGTGAAGTAAGTCCGCTTTGGCATATTTTTCCAGAAAAGTCTGTTTCCATCACAATTAAAAACTTGTGGGACGGTCTCTTCAATACGGGCAAACACAAAAGTGCTGCCAGCGAGACTCAAAATGAATGAATGCAGTGTTTGTGCACAGACATGGTTTTGCACAAAAAAGCACATTTGGCGCCATCCAAAACTGCGTAAATAGAAAAGTTTACAAATAGAGGGTATCCTAAATTGAGGTTCCACTGTATTACTATAATAAGATACGAACAAAGTGATAATGTGATTTTTGTCTTCCTAGAGTACTTGGACATCAGCAACTTGGAAATGACACCCTTATATTCCTGCAGACAGACACGTTCTTTGTGGTCTAATCAAACATTTTCTTGCGTCCTGTCGCCCACAAAGGTGGAGAACATAGAGGCCACGCAGGGCATGTCCTCGGAGACCGCCATCACATTCTTGTCCCGTCTGATGGTCATGGTGGACGTGCTGGTCTTCTCCAGCTCGCTCAATTTCAGCGAGATCGAGGCAGAGAAAAACATGTCTGCCGGCGGCCTGATGCGTCAGTGCCTGAGACTCGGTAAGCGTGCCGATTTTAACCTGCATCTATACTGGAATGACTCAGTAGCCAGGAAGTCTTTGCCTGTTAGTGGTTGTCATATCTCCGGTCTGTTTAAACATTTGAAGGTGTTTAAAATATGTCAATATCATTCTCAGGTGTCAAAGTCAGTGAAAATGTTAAGATAATATGCGTCAATAAAGTATCAATCAATCAATCAATGTTTACTCATATAGCCCTAAATCACTAGTGTCTCAAAGGGCTGCACAAACCACAACACAAACCACTACGACATCCTCGGTAGGCCCACATAAGGGCAAGGAAAACTCACACCCAGTGGGACGTCGGTGACAATGATGACTATGAGAACCTTGGAGAGGAGGAAAGCAATGGATGTCGAGCGGGTCTAACATGATACTGTGAAAGTTCAATCCATAATGGATCCAACACAGTCGCAAGTAGTCATTCTTTCTATTGAGAAATAAAAAAATGCATGTATTGCAACCTTTCAAACTGTAATATTATCTAATAATCCACACTATATAATATCATACATTTCAAACATTTGTGAAATAATAAAAACAGTAATAAAAAAAATCTGCGCGTGTCCTTTAAATTGATCTTTCGATAAAAAAAAAGGAAGAATTTTACTGTTGCAGTTAAAAAGTTCAAATACTAATGATTGTCACACACACACTGGGTGTTGTGACATTATCTTCTGCATTTGACCCATCACCCTCACCCCCTGGGAGGTGAGGGGAGCAGTAAGCAGCAGCGGTGGCCGCGCCCGGGAATCATTTTTGGTGATTTAATCCCCAATTCCAACCCTTGATGCTGAATGCCAAGCAGGGAGTAATGGGTCCTATTTTTATAGTCTTTGGTATCACTCGGCCGGGTTTTAAACTCACAACCTACCAATCTCAACATACTCTAACTCAGGGGTCCACAAACTACGGCCCGCAGGCCAAATCCGGCTCGCCAGCGTCCAAAATCCGGCCCGCGGTTAGTCTCTAGTAAAAGTAAACATACAATTATATATATTTTTTTAACTATAATTTTTCCTTATCCCTCCTTTCTCGCCCATCAATTCATTTTGAACTACCTGTCACTCTCGGGGTCTCCTAGCCGCTCAGGCAAATCATATGGTCTAAAAATGCATTTTCCTATCGATAACCCAACGTCATCACGCTCTTTCACTCAATTAGTACATGAGGGAAAATAATGGCGACATTTTTGGGGAAACGTAAAGTAAACTCGGAGTGTCGAGTTTTTAAACATCTGTGAACATGACTTTTTTTGACCCCTGGCCACATTTTTTTTTTGAATCAATGCGGCCCCTGGGTCAAAAAGTTTGGGGACCCCTGCACTAACCACTAGGCCAGTGGTTCTCAACCTTTTTTCAGTGATGTACCCCATGTGAACATTTTTTTAATTTAAGTACCCCCTAATCAGAGCATAGCATTTTTGGTTGAAACAAAAAGAGATAAAAAAGTAAAATACAGCACTATGTCCTCAGTTTCTGATTTATTAAATTGTATAACAGTGCAAAATATTGCTCATTTGTAGTGGTCTTTCTTGAACTATTTGGAAAAAAAGATAAAAAGAACTAAAAACTTGTTAAACATGGAACAATTTTTCCATTTACAGCAAAATTTGTGGTGACTGAGCAGCCAGTATTTTTTACTGCAAAATCGAATTTTGGTAACACTTTGCTATGGGGAACAAAGTCTGTCATTAATGAGTTGCTTATCAACATGCAAATGAGTAGCCTATTGGCTCTCAATTACTTATTATTAAGTACTTATTAATGCCTTTTCCTGCATGGCCTTATTATACAACCAGTAAGCCATTAACTAAGAGTCTTCCCTCAATAACCCTTATATGTTCCCCTAGAGTCCAAAGAACTCTAAATTAAGTCTTTGCATGTTAATAAGCAACTAATTAATGGTAGAATATGTTCCCCATACTCAAGTGTTGTGTATATAAACAAATATAATAACCAAATGCATAGGCGATTGTATAATATTATCATGATATGAGATCAAAATTCATGAATTATTCACGGTTACTTACAGCCTTCTGAGGTTAGCCATAACTGTATCGAAACTGATATAATTGGTTTTAATGTTAATTTGGGCATTAGAGGATGTACATTTTCCCCAAAAAATTTCAGTGTGTTTTTTTTCTCTGATGTAAAAAAAAAAAAATTAAAAAATAGGAAAGGGAGTCAGAGTGTCCTGCATGCAAACATTTTAGTTTTAGAGGCTTTGGCGTGAAATTGTTCTGGCTGCTGATTTCATTATTACTTTCCGTGGCGGCAGCCTGAAAAAAAAGGTCATCAGAGAGCGTTGATTGCTTTCAAAGAGGTCACACGTGTTATCGGCATTTCATTTCCCTTCAACTGAGATGACTGTCTTTGAATCGTGTGTGTGTGTGTGTGTGTGTGTGTGTGTGCCTGCTCTCAGTGTGCTGCATGGCTGTGAAGAGCTGTCTGGAGTGCAGGCAGAGACACGCAGACTTTGGGAGAAAGATGTCTGTTCCCAACAACAACAAAAGCCAGGAAATGCTGCTGAATGCCGTGACCCCCGGCAAGGTACAAAACGTTGTCATCAAGATCCCCTTCTCCTTTGCGTACCACATTCGTTTGTTTATCAAGCTCCTATTAGCTGCAGATGGAGCCACTGCTATTTTTCCCGGGGTCTAAAATTTCAAAAACGCTTTAATACATGTACAACACTAAGTCAAAAGGGGATACACACATTCATACATAACAAATAAAACCACATTCAAGATAAAACACCACTAATTACATACAATTGTTATGCCATTAAAATACATTATTCTTCACAAAACAAAAGATATACATTATTTGCGTGCATTCTTATGTAAATATATGAAGTCTAACTTACTCTTTTACCAATAAGTGGGTAATAATACATACAGAGTAGAGGGAGTGAACATATTTGTAAGTAAGTGATATGAAGTGGAAAAGGGGTACCAGTAAATAAGCGTTGCTTCTTCCTACTGTTGTAAAGAAAATGCAAACGTGTCGTATTATTTTGAAACTATTTATGTTCAAAATAAAACCAATCTGAATGATCAAAAATTGAGGAAGTGAACTTCAAGCCAGCATAGTTCTGTACTGCAATGTCATCGGCATTCAGTTCAATATGTAGTTAGTGTTGCTAAATAAAGTATTACCACCTTTATGTTCTATTATCTTGCAAATGATGCACATGAATGTTCCCTTGTTGTGTCATGTTTCAGAACAAAATAAACATTTTCTCTTTGTGCTTTCGGGGTTTTTATGCAAAATAAACATTTAGTTTTTTTGCTTTGGAACATGGGATTTTTAACCCTTTTTCACCTCAGCGCCCAACTTTTCCACTCAAATATTAAACCTGAATTAGTAACCGTATACCCTTGATTTTAGTCGTATTCAATATTTATATCTAACCTACTTACAGTTTAACAGAGAATAAACCTTGTCAAATGATATGAAAGTGCGTTTTAACGACAAAGATTATTATCAAGGCTTAGGTCAGGCTGATTCCAAAAATAATATACTGTAAAAGAAGGGACTTAAATTACATACAAATAAATACATTCTAGCTAAATTATAATACATATGTCTCTTAAATGGAAGTAAAAATTAAAATACAGCTTGATCACTTTCGTCATAATTTTTGCGTTTAGGTATCTTCTCTATGACTTTAGCTCCAGACTTTGAATGAATTGAATGAAGTGAGTTTATTTCGGTCATATGATGAACCATTTTGTGTGATCAATTCAACAGCACAGATTATACTTATTAACAATCATACACTTACACTCACAAAAAGAAAAACAATGACCGGCAAAGCCATGGCTTATATTTGCCTATCCTATACATTCACTAAAAAATAGACTGCCTGGAACATCAACATTAAAAAAAATTCATGGGATGAAAGTAACCGTTGCTATATTTTATAATATTCCATTGTTTCACCTTTTAAGGCTTTCTTAAAGGCCTACTGAAATGAGATGTTCTTATTTAAACGGGGATAGCGGGCCCATTCTATGTGTCATACTTGATAATTTCGCGATATTGCCATATTTTTGCTGAAAGGATTTAGTAGAGAACGTCGACGATAAAGTTCGCAACTTTTGGTCGCTAATAAAAAAGCCTTGCCTGTACCGGAAGTAGAACGCCGATGTGCGCGTGATGTCACCGGTGTGAGGGCTCCTCACATCTGCACATTGATTAAAATCATAGACACCAGCAGCGCGAGCGATTCTGACCGAGAAAGCGACAATTTCCCCATTAATTGGAGCGAGGAGGAAATATTCGTGGATGAGGAAAGTGAGAGTGAAGGACTAGAACAAAAAAAGAAAAAGGAAAAAAAAGACAAGGGTAGAGCGAGTCAGATGTTATTAGACCTATTTACTAGGTTAATTCTGGAAAATCCCTTATCTGATTATTGTGTTACTAGTGTTTTAGTGAGATTATAAAGTCATACCTGAAAGTCGGAGGGGCGTGGTGACCGCCAGTGTCACTGAGTGAAGCCATGGAGGAGCCCAAAAAGTCGCAGCTGCCTCTTTGACAGCTGCAGGAAGAACGACACAAGCTCCGCTCATGTTTACGGTAAGAGCCAACTTATTACCACAATTTTCTCACCAAAACCTGCTGGTTGACACGTGGTAGAGAAACATGTTTGCTTGACCGCTCTGTTCCATATTAAAGCTTCAAAGAATCACCGGCTGTGCTTGTGTTGCTACAGCTGGTCGAAATACACCGCTTTCCACCAAATGTATTATTCTTTGCAGTCTCCATTATTAATTGAACAAATTGCAAAAGATTCAACAACACAGATGTCCAGAATACTGTGTAATTATGCCGTTAAATCGGACGACTATTAGCCGTGAGTGGTGCTGGGATTAAATGTCCGCTACAACCAATAACGTCACAAGCACGCGTCAACATAAGCGTCATCATTCCGCGACTTTTTCAACAGCACACTTCGCGGGAAATTTAAAATTGCAATTTAGTAAACTAAACCGGCCGTATTGGCATGTGTTGCAATGTTAAGATGTCATCATTGATATATAAACTTTCAGACTTCGTGGTCGGTAGTAGTGGGTTTCAGTAGGCCTTTAAACCTTAACTCTTGTTTGATATTGTCATTGCTGCCACAAGTGGCGGAAAGGCGTATTACAACTGAGTACCACTGCAGCCCATACTGACTACAGCTGAGAAACACATATTTTTGGCGACACTCTAGGGAGCGTTCGAGACTATTTTGGAAAGCGTCCTAAGTAATTTCTCTCCCATCAAGGACCCAGATCGCCTCTTGCAGGACGTGGACATCAACCGCCTGCGTGCTGTGGTGTTTCGTGACGTGGTGAGTGTGGCCTGTGAGTGTATTAAACAGCAAATCATTAGGAATTCAATGAGATTCAAAGATACTATTGAGAAGGAGTCCCAACTGTATTTGGGGAGTCCCCTTCAATTATAGACCGGTCTTTGTGATTCCCCGCCGCAGGACGACAGTAAACAAGCTCAATTTCTGGCTTTGGCTGTGGTCTACTTCATCTCCGTCCTCATGGTGTCCAAGTACCGAGACATCCTGGAGCCGCAGCGTGAGACTGCCAGGACAGGCAGCACGCATCGGGACGTCAACTCCCCTATCGTCACAGGTAAGTCACTGTTGTTTACTGTACAATCCACTCATTAGCGCTATAAAATGCTGACGGTGCAGTTTTCTCCTTATCGCTATTACAACATCGGTTGTGCCACTGCTGTGTTGTGCAACGTATTTGTTGGTTAATGACCACGTTGTCCCTTTGTACTTATTTTGTCGTGTGGAATGTGAGAAAAGTCTTGATCAAGTCAGTCTCATTTGCAAGTATGCATTCATTTCAGTCTGTCTTAGTTGTGTTGCCATTAGGTTGAGTGTGCCAGTCTTGTGGAGGCCCAGAAAGTGTTTATACTGTAAGTACTGTACTTCTTACAAAACAACTGTTAATGTGCATCTTAGTTGTAGTTTTCATCACTAAATTTGGAGGTGTTAAAGGCCTACTGAAATGAGATGTTCTTATTTAAACGGGGATAGCAATTCCATTCTATGTGTCATACTTGATCATTTCGTGATATTGTCATATTTTTGCTGAAAGGATTTAGTAGAGTACATCGACGATAAAGTTCGCAACTTTTGGTCGCTAAAAAGCCTTGCCTGTACCGGAAGTCGCAGACGATGACGTCACAAGGGTGAAGGCTCCTCACGCCCTCTTATTGTTTATAATGGGAGCCTCCAGCAGCAAGAGCTATTCAGACCGAGAAAACGACAATTTCCCCATTAATTTGAGTGAGGATGAAAGATTCGTGGTTAAGGATATTGATAGAGAAGGACTAGAAAAAAAAAGGCGATTACATTGGGACGGATTCAGATGTTTTTAGACACATTTACTAGGATATTTCTGGGAAATCCCTTATCTTTCTATTGTTTTGCTAGTGTTTGAGTGAGATTAAATAATACCTGATAGTCGGAGGGGTGTGTCCACGGGTGTCTTGACGGCAGTCTCTGACGGAAGTCGACGACAGCTGCATGGACGGCGCAAGCTCAGCTGATCTCCATAAGAGGCGACTTTTTACCACAATTTTCTCACCGAAAGCTGCCGGTTGACATTTGGTCGGGAACCATGTTCGCTTGACTGCTCTGATCCATAGTAAAACTTCACCTCCAGGAATTTTAAACAAGAAAACACTGTGTGTTTGTGTGACTAAAGCTTCCCACCTCCATCTTTCTACTTTGACTTCGCCATTATTAATTGAAGAAATTGTTAAAGATTCAGCAACACAGATGTCCAGAATACTGTTTAATTGCGCGATGAAAAGCGACGACTTTTAGCCACAAATGGTACTGCGCTAATATGTCCCCTGCAACCCGGGACGTCACGCGTACGCATTATCATTCCGTGACGTTTTCAACAAGAAACTCCATTGGAAATATAAAATTGTAATTTAGTAAACTAAACCGGCCGTATTGGCATGTGTTGCAATGTTAATATTTCATCATTGATATATAAACTATCAGACTGCGTGGTCGCTAGTAGTGGGTTTCAGTAGGCCTTTAAGATAGCCCTCTAAAGCTGTTCATGC
This sequence comes from Nerophis ophidion, assembly GCF_033978795.1. Classification (NCBI taxonomy): domain Eukaryota; kingdom Metazoa; phylum Chordata; class Actinopteri; order Syngnathiformes; family Syngnathidae; genus Nerophis; species Nerophis ophidion. The sequence goes on from NC_084628.1 coordinate 18,917,027, forward strand.
GAATCAGTAGCATGTATATGGCATATTCAAAAAAACTACTATCAAGCTACCATATTTTGAAACGTGGAACCGTAATTTATTACTATTTGTTTTAAAGGTGTCCAATTATGTTATTTTCTACATTTAAAACACTTCTTTGTGGTCTACATCAGTGGTGCCCAACCACCAGTCTGGGGACCGGTACCTGTCCGTGACGCATTTAATACCGTACCGCACTGAAACATTATCCATCCATCCATCCATCATCTTCCGCTTATCCGATGTCGGGTCGCGGCGGCAGCAGCCTAAGCAGGGAAGCCCAGACTTCCCTCTCCCCAGCCACTTCGTCTAGCTCTTCCCGGGGGATCCCGAGGCGTTCCCAGGCCAGCTGGGAGACATAGTCTTCCCAACGTGTCCTGGGTCTTCCCCGTGGCCTCCTACCGGTTTGACGTGCCCTTAACACCTCCCTAGGGAGGCGTGTGGGTGGCATCCTGACCAGATAACCGAGCCACCTCATCTGGCTCCTCTCGATGTGGAGGAGCAGTGGCTTTACTTTGAGTTCCTCCCAGATGGCAGAGCTTCTCACCCTATCTCTAAGGGAGAGCCCCGCCACACGGCGGAGGAAACTCATTTCGGCCGCTTGTACCCGTGATCTTATCCTTTCGGTCATGACCCAAAGCTCAATTGAGTTCCTCCCGGATGGCAGAGCTTCTTACCCTATCTCTAAGGGAGAGCCCCGCCACCCGGCGGAGGAAACTCATTTCGGCCGCTTGTACCCGGGATCTTATCCTTTCGGTCATGACCCAAAGCTCATGACTATAGGTGAGGATGGGAACATAGATCGACCGGTAAATTGAGAGCTTTGCCTTCCGGCTCAGCTCCTTCTTCACCACAACGGATCGATACAACGTCCGCATTACTGAAGACGCTTAACCGATCCGCCTGTCGATCTCACGATCCACTCTTCCCCCACTCGTGAATAAGTCTCCTAGGTACTTGAACTCCTCCACTTGAGGCAGGGTCTCCTCCCCAACCCGGAGATGACACTCCACCCTTTTCCGGGCGAGAACCATGGACTCGGACTTGGAGGTGCTGATTCTCATCCCGGTCGCTTCACACTCGGCTGCGAACCGATCCAGTGAGAGCGGAAGATCCCGGCCAGATGAAGCCATCAGGACCACATCATCTGCAAAAAGCAGATACTTAATCCCGGGGCCACCAAACCGGAACCCCTCAACACCCTGACTGCGCCTAGAAATTCTGTCCATAAAAGTTATGAACAGAATCGGTCACAAAGGGCAGCCTTGGCGGAGTCCAACCCTCACTGGAAACGTGTCCGACTTACTGCCAGCAATGCGGACCAAGCTCTGGCACTGGTCGTACAGGGAGCGGACCGCCACAATAAGACAGTCCGGTACCCCATACTCTCTGAGCACTCCCCACAGGACTTATCGAGGGACACGGTCGAATGCCTTCTCCAAGTCCACAAAGCACATGTAGACTGGTTGGGCAAACTCCCATGCACCCTCAAGAACCCTGCCGAGAGTATAGAGCTGGTCCACAGTTCCACGACCAGGACGAAAACCACACTGTTCCTCCTGAATCCGAGGTTCGACTATCCGCCGTAGCCTCCTCTCCAGTACACCTGAATAAACCTTACCGGGAAGGCTGAGGAGTGTGATCCCACAATAGTTGGAACACACCCTCCGGTCCCCCTTCTTAAAGAGAGGGACCACCACCCCGGTCTGCCAATCCAGAGGTACCGCCCCCGATGTCCAGGCGATGCTGCAGAGTCTTGTCAACCAAGACATGAAACATTAATTAATTTATAAAGTACTGCATTTTCTCAGACTTAACTTTTGCCTGTCCCACTAAACACACTAATAAATGTGTAAATAGATGTATATTATAATTCCTTTTTTAAAGTACATGGGACACTGCACATTAATGGACATTTAAAATTTTAATGTGCCAGATTTTAGCCAAAGGCAAATTTTTCATGCTCATTCTTTTGCTGTTTTTATCTGGCACACGTAGAAAGCTGGTTGGTAAAATTAATGCATACATTCAACCCTTCCCTGGTGGAAAAAATGTTGGGGAACCCTGGTCTACATAACATGTAATGTTGGTTCTTTTTAACGCTTCCATATTGAGGCTACTGACAGATATAAGTTCGGAACTACACATTACTTTGTATAAGAAATGGTAACAGCGGAAGATTTGTGTGCATGTACAAGCCAGTCTGCCCCACAACACAAGACTAGATTAGACTACACCAGAAAGGCAGATTCGCCTCTGACTCTGGATATATCCGCCGACGTTACCAATTGGAAAGACGTCATTAATGGGGCTAATTCCAAACAGATCTTCAACAGAGGAAGTCTAAAGGAAGGCAAGATGGTTTTATAAATGTCAACGCCATGCCTCCATGACTTCATTTTACATTTTTGGGATTTATGCAGATCCCATGTGCGGGGAAAAAAACAGGTACTTAAAGGTAAGAAAAGTTGGTTTTGCATAAAAATTCCCCTTTAATGCATTTATTTTAAGTTGGAATGTTCTTGTATTGAATGTTTTAAATGCAGTCCGATTTCAATATCATATATGGACACCTCTGATAATAATATGATTATTCTTTATCATGCTCTGAAACATTAACATATGACAAACAATACATCTAAAAAAATCCCATCTAAAATGTGAGGAACAGATAAGAGTCCAATAAAATGTACAGATGAACAGACGGGTTGAAATAGTAATGAAATTGCCATGTTTCCCCACTAGGAAGACCTACTTCACGCCAACTTTGCTTTACATGCACTAAGTTGGAATCAGGACCGGCTCCAGGCATAAAGACTCTTTAAATGCTTTATTTAAGGCCACAACCACAAGGTGGGGGATACTATCAAAAAAAGGTTCTAACCACATTCCATTTGATTAAGAACTTTAATATTAAGAGAATGTGTCCACAAAAAGTCTGCTTGAAATGAATGCATGTCCAGCTAGGACAGGGTTCCCCAACCTTTTTTCCGCCAAGGACAAGTTTAATATATGCATTATTTCCATGCAACATGTGGCCAAAAAGACAGGGGAAAAAATGAGCATGAAAAATCAACTCACCATAATGCTGAAGTAGTGGGAGCCCTGGGTTTGTTTATTTGCGAAAAGATGGTCCCTGGCACGTTGATGGCATATATTATGTACCAGTGTTTCTTAAAGGCCTACTGAAATGAGATTTTCTTATTTAAACGGCGATAGCAGGTCCATTCTATGTGTCATACTTGATCATTTCGCGATATTGCCATATTTTTGCTGAAAGGATTTAGTAGAGAACATCCACGATAAAGTTCGCAACTTTTGGTGCTGATAAAAAAGCCTTGCCTTTACTGGAAGTCACCGGCGATGACGTCTCAAGGGTGAGGGCTCCTCACGTCCTTGAAGCAGCAAGAGCTATTCGGACCGAGAAAACAACAATTTCCCCATTAATTTGAGCGAGGATGAAAGATTTGTGGATGATGATATTGATAGCGAAGGACTAGAAAAAAAAAAGGCGATTGCATTGGGACGGATTCAGATGTTTATAGACCTATTTACTAGGATAATTCTGGGAAATCCCTTATCTTTCTATTGAGTTGCTAGTGTTTTAGTGAGATTAAATAGTACCTGATAGTTGGAGGGGTGTTTCCACGGGTGTCTTGAGGCCAGTCTCAGAGGGAAGTCGACGGCAGCTGCATGGCGACTTTTTACCACAATTTTCTCACCGAAACCTGCCGGTTGACAAGTGGTCGGAAACCATGTTCGCTTGACCGCTCTGATCCATAGTAAATTTTCACCTCCGGGAATTTTAAACAAGGAATCGCCGTGTGTTTGTGTGGCTAAAGGCTAAAGCTTCCCAACTCTATCTTTCTACTTTGACTTCTCCAATATTAATTGAACAAATTGCAAAAGATTCAGCAACACAGATGTCCAGAATACTGTTTAATTGCGCGATGAAAAGTGACGACTTTTAGCCGCAAATTGTGCTGCGCCAATATTTCCTAACAGTCCGTGACGTTACGCGCACGCATCATCATCAACAAAAAACTCCGCGGGAAAATTTAAAATTGCAATTTAGTCAACTAAACTGGCCTTATTGGCATGTGTTGCAATGTTAATATTTCATCATTGATATATAAACTATCAGACTGCGTGGTCGCTAGTAGTGGGTTTCAGTAGGCCTTTAACCATAGAGTGTTGGGCCGCGAGCGCCCCCTAATATTTAATATGTCTGGCATAGGCCGCGACGGTACTTAGTTGTAATGCACTTTTCTACCACTTGTGGCAGTAATGACAATATAAAACAAACATCCATCCATACCTTTTCTACCGCTTATTCCCTTTGGGGTCGGGTGGGGCGCTGGTGCCTATCTCAGCTACAATCAGGCGGAAGGTGGTGTACACCCTGGACAAGTCGCTACCTCATCGCAGGGCCAGCACAGATAGACAGACAACATTCGCACTCACCTTCACACACTATGGCCAATTTAGTGTTGCCAATCAACTTATCCCAAGCTGCTTGTCTTTGGTGGTGGGAGGAAGCCGGACAGAATAAGTCAAACAGCCTGTGTCATAGAGAAATTTCTTAAGTGCCAAAATTATGACTAAAGTGGTGACGCTGTATATTCATTTGCACTTTAATTTTTTTTGACAGTTTTGTTCAAACATATTTATTATTAATGTATTGATTTATTTAACATAGGCCTAAGGTTAATTTGTTAAATTAATAATATTTTTTTTTGATTAACACCCTCAATTCATCCATCCATTTTCTCCCGCTTATCCCACACATGCTTGTATAACTTTTGACAAGGTAGTAAACCGTAAGTATGTTAGCTATTTTATTTTATATATTGATTATGATCATAATCAAGAGTAAGTTTAGGTCAAACAAGTTTAAGAACCCTTGCTATATACAATGACCCTGCATATGGAATTAAGCCTTTGGCTACAATCTGGCACATTAACGTTTTATATGTTCATTAATGTGCATTAATGTACTATAACAACTGGCGACTTTCTATCAGGAGTTATATTAAACATCTATAAACTTAGACTTAGACTTAGACAAACCCTAATGATCCACAAGGGACATTGTTCCACACAGTAACTCAGGTTCAAAGGATGGAAAGAATAATGCAGGTATTAATTAGACCAAAAATGTACCATAGTAGCAATAAAAAATGTAACAAATATATATTTACATATTGTATGCGCAGTATATAATATATACTGATATACTATTATATTTTATATAATATATACAATGTATAACACATTCCAATTACCATGTAGAATATTACAGTATATGTAACAACAGCAGCAAAAAAAAGGGCAGCATAAAATAGAGAGTAGATTCAGCAGAAAATATACATTATAAACAAAGAGAGGTAACATAGAAGCGGCCAGGTAATAAATAATAGATAATAAATATGTTTATTTGTGTGTTTAGTGGGAGAAGCTAAAGACATGTTGTAGAAAATGCGGTAGTTCATAAATTAATAAATGTTTCTGTACGGCCCTGCAGCAAATGCGTCACGGACCGGTACCAGTCCCCGGACCGGTGCTTGGGGACCACTGAGCTAGGATACATCGTGGTCAACTACAACCCGGCCTCTCCCGTTTGTCCTGTTTTGTGCAGTTGAACGATGCAGAAATATGTAAAAATGTGACATAAAGGACAAGCTGAATGATGAGCAGGAGGAAGACGAGCAAGAGGAAGGCCAGCGAGTGTTTTGGGGTGTGTGGCGGTGGATGCCTGCCTGGTTATTTTCAGCGTCATCTGTCAGCGGCCATTAGGCAAGCAATCTGCCAGAGGAGAATGGGATCATAGAGGTTGCTGGAAGAAAGGAGAGGCTCACTGACACTTTCATACATTTCACCAGAAAATGGGGGAATTTTCCCGAGCGAGCGCAGCAAAAGATTATCTGGGAAACAGCCGATGACTCGTAGGCTAAATCCGGCCCCACTGACCTCATCATGGAGGCGTAATGGTACTAAAGTCTCCATTAAGTGCATAACGCAATCAGTATAATGTTTGGAAATATGAATGGTCATTTAGTCTGTCTTCAGTGTTCAATGGTCCTTTGTGGTTGTCTCCTGCAGAACCGCCACAGACCTTTACCAACAACAGTGACCACTCTTCACCACCGGAGGAGCCGTTCCTCCGCCAAGCCGATTCGAATATCGCGGCGGAACAGGTCGTCAGCGTCGTTAATGGATCTGACGCGGGTTATTGCCCAGACGGCGCAATGAGTGAGATCCTCTCAGCCTTGGAGAAGAAGTCCCTGCACGGTCTGTCCGAGCAGCCCGCCGTGGAGGTGATAAAAGATCCGCCGCCCTCCTCCGCCCAGCCCGTTAACAAGGGGCTCAACGTTAAGGAGATTTTGAAGAGCTTGGTGGCGGCGCCTGTGGAGGGCGTGGAGGCCGGGCTTGAGCCGCTGTCCTGCCCGGACTCTGCTGCCCAGTCCCAGACCGTTCTGCCCATGCAGTTCCACTCCTTTGACAGGTACGTGGTGCAGAAAAGCAGACACCTATTCTTGGCTTCACCATATGAAATACAATTTTTTTTAAATTTTCTATACAGCTTTTCTTGTTCAGGATCACGTTGTTTGTGGAGCCTCGGCACACTCAGTTTTATTAAAGGCCTACTGAAATGAGATTTTCTTATTTAAACGGGGATAGCAGGTCCATTCTATGTGTCATACTTGATCATTTCGATATATTGCCATATTTTTGCTGAAAGGATTCAGTAGAGAACATCGACTATAAAGTTTGCAACATTTGGTCGCTAATAAAAAAGCCTTGCCTTTACCGGAAGTAGCAGACGTCACGGGCTGTAGGGCTCCTCACATCCTCACATTGTTTACAATCATAGACAGCAGCAGCTAGAGCTATTCGGACCGAGAAAGCGACAATTTCCCCATTAATTTGAGCGAGGATGAAAGATTCGTGGATGAGGAAGTTTAGAGTGAAGGACTAGAAGAAAAAAAAGGCGATTGCATTGGGAGCGATTCAGTTTTTGGACACATTTACTAGGATCATTCTGGGAAATTCCTTATCTGCCTATTGTGTTATTAGTGTTTTAGTGAGTTAAATAGTACCTGAAAGTTGGAGGGGTGTGGCCACGGGTGTGTTGACGCAAGAGTCTCTGAGGTAAGTCACGAAGCTGCAGCAGGACAAAAGCTCCGCTGATCTCCGGTAAGAGCCGACTTAATACCACCATTTTCTCACAGAAAACTGCCAGTTGACATGTAGTCGGGATCCATGTTTGCTTGACCGCTCTGATCCATAGTAAAGCTTCACCTCCAGGAATTTTAAACAAGGAATCACAGTGTGTTTGTGTGGCTAAAAGCTTCCCACCTCCATCTTTGAACTTTGACTTCTCCATTATTAATTGAACAAATTGCAAAAGATTCAGCAACACAGATGTCCAAAATACTGTTTAATTATGCGATTACAGCAGACTACTTATAGCTTGGATCGGGCAGGAAAATAATGCCCGCTACAATCCGAGACGTCAAACGCACACGTCGTCATACGAGTCATCATACCGCGACGTTTTCAACATGACACATCGCGGGAAATTTAAAAATGCAATTTAGTAAACTAAAAAGGCCGTATTGGCATGTGTTTCAATGTTAATATTTCATCATTGATATATAATCTATCAGACTGCGTGGTCAGTAGTAGTGGGTTTCAGTAGGCCTTTAACTACTACATGATCAATGGCCCACAGTTTTTACTAAACAGCTAGTCTCATTCCCCCACTATGATTCTTTAAAGGTTCCTTATTGTGCTTTTCTTCACCAAGTTTTTAAATGTATCGGTTTAGAGTTAAGCATGCTTTTAGTAAGCCCTACTTGGAACACTGCGTTGTGTCTGTAGTTTTAAGGCTAATGAGGTGTTTTTCTGTTTGACATAATGCGTGTTGCCAAGAATCACTGTTGTGCACTTTATCCATTATTTGGATAAACATGTAACGACAACAGTGGACGTTCTGACGTCATCGCTCCGAGAGCGATAAATAGAAAGGCTTTTAATTCGCCAAAGTTCACCCATTTAGAGTTCGGAAATCGGTTAAAAAAATATATGGTCTTTTTTCTGCAACATCAAGGTATATATTGACGCTTACATATGTCTGGTGATAATGTTCCCCTTTAAGGACCAGGTTGTTTTCCCTGAAGTAGGTGACTCGCAAAAACATGACCAGTGATAACATGTAAAGTGTGAAGATATTTCCTCTTATTCTCGTTAAAAACATGAATACCTTGCTCATTTTGCAAAGCGGACCTTGTTTTTACGGACATACATCTGCGATACGCGAGCATTTAAAGCGGAGACATGATGTCGGACATTTGGAGGGAGGATGCGGATACAACCTCGGTAGGCGTACTGTGGGCTTGTACCTTGCTAGCTAGCTAATCAGAGTGAGACAACATTTTGTGAAAAATAACTTTAACTACCATTTTAGCCAAAGTCAGCCAGCTAAACTTTGTGTACGTCAATTCAAGAGCATTTTAAAGCAGTGTTAATTTGCAATGCTGAAAAAAAGGCACTTTAACAAACACGAAGCATAATGTGCACAAATCGAAACATTAAACATACAATCTAATAAATAAGCAACATTTTAGGAATTAATCAAAGATACAATCCAACACAGAGTGCTAAAACTGCCAAGAATAATGAATAGTCAATATAGCAGCGTTCATTTTTAAACATCACAAAATGCTTTTCTTTTTAAAGAAGTTCAATTTTGTGTTTTGTTTTTTCATTGCTGCTCTTTTAACTGTTTTTAGATACATAAAAAAGGTTAATTGTTATTTTTTTAATCACACTTTAAAATAAAGGAAAGGCAGTCATTTAGATTCTTGTGACATTTGAATGAGCAGCATAGTTAAAGTATAAATAAATATTTAGAAATTAATTAGTCATCTTTGTTGTTTGTAAGAACATGCCAAAAATAACTTAAGCTGCATTTAAAAGTCGATGGAAAAAAATCTAGCCATTAAATGCGGTATAGCTCGGTTGGTAGAGCGGCCGTGCCAGCAACTTAAGGGTTGCAGGTTCGATCCCCGCTTCCGCATTCCTAGTCAATGCCGTTGTGTCCTTGGGCAAGACACTTTACCCACCTGCTCCCAGTGCCACCCACACTGGTTTAATTGTAACTTAGATATTGGGTTTCACTATGTAAAGCGCTTTGAGTCACTTGAGGAAAAAGCGCTATATAATTCACTTCACTTCACAAATATGTGTATGTTTTATTATCCGATTAGTTGACTCTCAGGTTCAAACACTGATGACATCTATTAATCAGACAAGAAGCAAGGAACCAAGCAGACACAGAGTTAAATAGGGCTCATGAGGAGAACGCGGGCACTGCACACTTAGTCACAGTCTCGCCCTACGCTCTAAGGTCCAGCTCCCGCGTTCCAGCTCCCGCGTTCCAGCTCCCGCGTTCCAGCTCCCGCGTTCCTCTTTTTATTCAGAGTTCCATAGTCAACATCATAAGGAGTGGTCACATATATTATACAAAGCAGGTCCAGGACGCATAGTACGTGACGGAATGTGATTCTGCCTTGTCCCCGCTTCGTCTGCATGTTGTCATCTTCGTTGAGATCCTTGAAGTCTCTGTCTTATCTGCGTGCTGTCATCCCATTCCTGCCGAGGTCCCTGAAGTCCTTAGCTGCCAGCAGGCCAAAACAATGATAACATCTGTGGCTGAGGCCACCCCTCAGACAAGTAGTTTTGTCCTTGCATAGATTTAGTCTAACTTGAACACAATAGCTAATAACTAAAGCAACAGACTTTAAGCATACTAAAGTTAGTGTGATAATATATACATAATTATTTTAACATTGACTAATCGACTTGTCGACTAAAAAAGGGTTGGAATTGGGGGTTAAGTCACCAAAATGATTCCCGGGCGGATCCATTGCTGCTGCTCACTGCTCCCAGGGGTTGATCAAGGGGATGGGTCAAATGCAGAGGATAATTTCACTACACTTAGTGTGTGTAACAATCATTGGTATTTTGTTTTTTTTACTTTAATCGTTAAGATAATTCTTGGCTAATAGACTATCAAAAAAATCATTAGCCCTAGTCACAATGAAAACAAATAAAAAAAATCTAACCACGTTACTTTGACGGTTAATCTTCTTTGCATGCATCGGAAGGGGGCTGAGGATGTAGGGGGAAGGCAGTATCGACAACGCTGAATGTTTCAAACTACCCATTGCTTGTCCATTGCTTTCCTCTGACTCATATTGAGCTGGCAAAACTCGAATAGTTTTTGTAAAAATTCTACAAAAAGTAGCACTGTAGTGACGGAATGAGCTGTGAGGACCATAATGGTAGACTCAAAAACTCCTTTGTCCCACACGCCATTAGACTGTACAACTCCTCTCTGGGACGGGGGACGGGGGGTACTAGGATGACAGGGGATGCAAAACATTAACAGTGCAATACGTTTTCATAACATGGTCACTACTGCCTACTTTGTCTTGTTATATTCTTATTTTACTGTTATATTGTTATTCTCATTGTTTTTATTCTTTTTGTAATATTTCTCTATTTTGTTTCCTTTTAAACCCCCATTATTTACTTTTTACTTTTTTTTTTTTTTTTTATTGATCTCAACTCTGTACACTGCTGCTGGAATTTTAATTTTCCTGAAGGAACTCTCCTGAAGGAATCAATAAAGTACTATCTATCTATCTATCTATCTATCTATCTATCTATCTATCTATCTATCTATCCATCTATCTATCTATCTAATGGATGTGCTGCCGGGCACAAAAATGCTGGATGAAACATTCGTACACAGAGGCAAAGTTTGGACAGCTAACACATATTTTTCTTCGGCCTGTGGTTGGTAAATCGAATACTTTGTATAACCAAGGGTTCTTATAATGGAGGTTTCACTGTATGTACAGTAGTTGATTCCAAATATCCATACAACAACGTAACACCAGCAACACTTGCATAGCTATGTGCCCAACATGCTAACGTTACACACGGATTTTAACAGCATGCAGAAGAAAAACAAAATGGTCAAAGCTCCCACGTCTGCAGCTGACGAGGTTTATTTCAAGATGTGTAGTGAAGCCAGCTTTTTTTTTTGTTTTTTGTCATGTTTTGCAAAGCTGTAACGGATGCATAGCGTCCATTAAGAAGGAGGATTTAATCTGTTTGTAGAAGATTCTTCCCACGTATGTTGCTCATGCTCCAGGGACCACATTGCTGTTGTAACTCCAATCATAAGTCAATTTTGCACAATAGGGGCCCTTTGAAGTGGTCCATGAAAGGCTAAGTTCTTTATGCACATTTCAAAGACATGGCTCGATCTTTGCCATGTATGCTTGATTAATATCCTGGAAGAAATTCAGGTCAATGGAGTGCAATCAAAAGTACTTTCCTGCAGATGAGCTAGCGGCAACAATGGGGGGGGGGGCTCACCTTTTAATGTATGCAGCCGCTGAGGTGAGCCTGATGAATAGGGGAGAGTATGTGAAAAGGAGATGGAGGGCGGGAGGGAAGGTCTCCAGGGTGTTGATGACAGATTAAACAGAAGCGCCCTCACGCCACGCGGCGGCCGGCCCTGTCGACCTCACAGCTCACCGCCCTAATGGGACGTGGCAGCCTGAAATGAGTTTCTACAGCCAAGAGTATCATTTTTGAAATGCTTTCACACAAACCGTCCCCGGCCGGGCGTGCAACTTTGTGCACCCCCGCTCGTCCTTTTGACCGTGTCTAATTGTTTGCCACCTGTCAGCCAAATGAGCTGCCAGCACGGACAGGCCTTTCATTCGGCTGTCAGGATAGCCACAGATTGGACGTGACCACATCAAAAAAAAAAAAAAAAAAAAGAACGTAGCAAATGACTTGGATGGCAAATCTGCGTGGTTTCACTTTACGTCTGCTGAAGACCCTCAAAGAGGAGGGGTTAGGTTGCTCACTATGCACAGTTCAAATAGTAGACAGACACTGCATGCACCGGTACTTTAGTTGTGCAGTAGAATGTGACGCAGGAGGGATATTTGTAAACCCAAAATCAGTGAAGTTGGCACACTATGTAAATCGTAAATCAAAACAGAATACAATGATTTGCAAATTCCTTTCCACATATATTCAATTGAATAGACTGCAAAGACAAGATATTTAATGTTAACTGAGAAACATTTTTTTTTTTTTGGGCAAATAATCATTAACTTAGAATTTAATGGCAGCAACACATTCCAAAAAAGTTTGCACCGTGGCATTTTTACCACTGTGTTACATGGCCTTTCCTTTTAACAACACTCAGTAAACATTTGGGAACTGAGGAGAACAATTTCTGAATCTTTTCAGGTGGAATTCTTTCCCATTCTTGCTTGATATACAGCTTAAGTTGTTCTTCGTTGTTGTATTTTAAGCTCTTTTTTTTGTTAACAAAGTGGTGATCCTCGCCCCATTTTTGTTTGTGAAAGACTGAGCATTTCATGGAAGCTGCTCTTATACCCAATGATGGCACCTACCTGTTCCTAATTAGCCTGTTCAACTGTGGGATGTTCCAAATAAATTCTTCAACTTTCTCAGTCTTTTTTGCCGCTTGTGCCAGCTTTTTTTAAACATGTTGCAGGCATCAAATCAAAAATAAGCTAATTGCAAAAATAACATTTTTTCAGTTTGAATGTTAATAAATAAATGATAAATGGGTTGTACTTGTATAGCGCTTTTCTACCTTGAAGGTACTCAAAGCGCTTTGACACTACTTCCACATTTACCCATTCACACACATTGATGGAGCTGCCATGCAAGGCACTAACCAGCACCCATCAGGAGCAAGGGTGAAGTGTCTTGCTCAGGACACAACGGACGTGACGAGATTGGTACTAGGTGGGGATTGAACCAGGGACCCTCAGGTTGCGCACAGCCACTGCGCCACGCCCTCCATGTTAAGTATCTTATCTTTGCCGAGTATTCAATTGAATATAAGTTCAAAAGGATTTGCAAATCATTGTATTCTGTTTTTATTTACGATTTACACAATGTGCCAACTTCATTGGTTTTGGGTTTTGTATGTTACAGTGGCAGTAGTATCATTCCATAAAGTTGTAGTACAGTACAAGGAATACTTGTGTCAGGGTGGTACAGTACAGTGCTAGACACACCCCTGTGTGATTGTGGTGTAGAGCAGTTGTAGTCTTGTGTGTTTGTACTCCAGTGTTAGGAATATTTGTGTAATACCAGTACAGTATGAGTAAAACCCCTGAAAAATATAAAATCATCAGACTTGGAGAATGGTCATTCATCTGTTTGACTTTGTAATAAAAAAGCAGATAACAGACGTGACACACAACTTAAGTCATTTTGAAATGGCAACTTTTCTAGCTTTAGGATACACTGAAAGGAATTTAAAAAAATAATTTTGTTGTTACATTTTTAGACCACGTAGCATGATAAGAAAACACTCAATTCTGAGATTATTATTATAGAATTATGAACAACAAACCACTGCAACACACAACTAGTATCATATTTTCTGGACTATAAGGCACACTTAAAATCCTTTTTTATTTCTCAAAACTCAACAGTGCGCCTTACAACCCGGTGTACCTAATGTACGGAATGATTCTGTTTTTTCTTACCGACCTCGAAGCTATTTTATTTGGTACATGGTGAAATGTTAAGTGTGATCAGTAGATGGCAGTCAAACATAAGAGATACGTGTAGACTGCAATATGATGGCAGTCACACACAAGAGATACGTGTAGACTGCTATATGACTCAAGTAAACAACACCAACATTTTATATGTTCCACTAAAAATATAGAACATTACACACGGCGCTCAAAAATCTATTGATGCACGGTTCATTTTGTGCACCAGTAAAAAAACAAAAACACAACTTTGTATTGAACTAAAAAAAAATATATTTTTTTACTAAAGAAAGGTTCGGTGAAGGCGCATATGAAACTGGTGGGGTTCGGAACCTTCAACAAGGTTCAGAACCACTGGTTTAGAGGTCACGGTTCGGTTCATTTTCTGTACAGTAAGAAAACAACTAAATATAAATGTTCTGGTTATTTACCACATTTGTAAACAATGGCCTTTTAACTTTGGGAACACTATAAAAATTCTGCCCAAAAATAGAAATAGCTCTGTAGGCTGATCAGTGCAACAGCAGGCAGTAATGAATGCTAAACATAACAATAACATACATATACACACAGGGTCCATTGCCAGGGTTCATCTGGTCAACATATATAAAATTAAAACAAAATAAAACTTAATAAGATAAGGCTCAGAACTGATGGGCAGTCACAGTTATGTAGCTCTCTGTAGCTCTGGATGTCCATCCATCTGTTGTGAGTGCAAAGCCTGATGCAGATGACAGATCCTGGATAACAGCAGATTTAGTTTTCTCATACAGGCCCGGTATGATTTTCGGCCTGAAATGTGGGCGAGAATGTACTTGATATCGTGGCTCAATTACTTTCATCATGTGTTTAAATCCAGTGTTTTCCACCACTGAATATGGTCTTAAATCGGCTGCTATAAAAACACCAACAGCATTTGTTATAGCTTTAGCCCTTTCTGACTCGTCGAGGAGAGGCTGTTTTGAATGCGGTGGGTAGCTGGGTTTGCACCATGTTCGTCTTTCTCTTAGCTGAAGCGATGTTCACTTGGGGGTGGTGCCGCTTTAAATGTGTTAGTATGTTTGATGTGCTGCCAGAAGCGTACCCTACCGCTGCTGAACAATGTCAGCAAACTGTTTTCGATTTGTCCACCTCTCGTCCTCCATTGCTATATCGCACCCCGAAGCCAAAGTGTTCCCAAACGGGAGACCTTAAAGCCTACTGAAACCCACTACTACCGACCACGCAGTCTGATAGTTTATATATCAATGATGAAATATTAACATCGCAACACATGCCAATACGGCATTTTTAGTTTACTAAATTACAATTTTAAATTTCCCGCGGAGTTTCTTGTAGAAAACGTCGCGGAATGATGACGCGTGCGCGTGATGTCTCGGGTTGGAGGGGACATATTAGCCCCGCACCACTTGCGGATAAAAGTCGTCTCTTTTCATCGCGTAATTACACAGTTTTCTGGACATCTGTGTTGCTGAATCTTTTGCAATTTGTTCAATTAATAATGGAGAAGTCAAAGTAGAAAGATGGAGTTGGGAAGCTTTAGCCTTTAGCCACACAAACACAGCCGGTGTTTCCTTGTTTAAAATTCCCGAAGGTGAAGCTTTACCATGGATCAGAGCGGTCAAGCGGACATGGATCCTGACTACATGTCTACCGGCAGTTTTCGGTGAGAAAATTGTGGTATAAAGTCGCCTCTTACCGGAGATCAGCGGAGCTTGCGCCGTCCATGCAGCTCCGTGACTTCCCTCAGAGACTCTGGCATCAAGACACCCGTGGCCACACCCCTCCGACTTCAAGTACTATTTAATCTCACTAAAACACTAGCAACACAATAGCAGATAAGGGATTTTCCAGAATTATCCTAGTAAATGTGTCTAAAAACATCTGAATCACTCTCACTTGCCCTCGCCCGTTTTTTTTTTTTCTAATCCTTCACTATCAATATCCTCATCCACAAATCTTTCATCCTCGCTCAAATTAATGGGGAAATTGTCGCTTTCTCAGTCCGAATTGCTCTTACTGCTGCTGGCTATGATTATAAACAATGTGAGGAGCTCTACAACCAGTGACGTCACGCGCACATTGTCCGCTACTTCTGGTAAAGGCAAGGCTTTTTTATGAGCGACCAAAAGTTGCAAACTTTATCGTCGATGTTCTCTACTAAATCCTTTCAGCCAAAATATGGCAATATCACGAAATAATCAAGTATGACACTTAGAATGGACCTGCTATCCCCGTTTAAATAAGAAAATCTCATTTCAGTGGGGGGTTTAATCACCATAAATGATTCCCGGGCGCGGCACCGCTGCCGCCCACTGCTTCCCTCACCTCCCAGGGGGTGATCAAGGGTGATGGGTCAAATGCAGAGAATAATTGTGCCACATCTAGTAAGTGTGTGACAATAATTGGTACTTTAACTTTAACTTTAACTTTAACTTTAAAGAGGCAGGAGAGTTTTCCAGCTCTAGCTTTTGCATGTTGTCGTTGCTAGCATGCTGTGTGTTGTGCCTCAGTGTGCATCGTTTACACAACGTGCAGTACACTACTTAATATGTCCGTGTGGAAACTCGTTCGGTACACCACCGGACCGAAGCCCCCGTCCCGAAGCGGTTCGATACAAATACACGTACCGTTACACCCCCAATGGATGTCTCATGACACATTATTTGTATGTAATATTGGCTGCATTTCAGATAGTTGTTTGTGTGCCATGTTGTTTTAGAAAACGTTACCCGGCTTGCATAGATTGTTATAAATCCATTGGAAGAAGTTCCTTTAACTTGGACACACACATCTGTACCTTTGGCCATTAAAACCCACAAATTTTCAGAAGTTAGCTTACCATCCGAGTAGCCTCTGATTTACTAATGTTGTAAAAATGTGTGGAATAATTATTACAATTTCCACATTTCTCTCAACAAAGATTTGCGTCAGCATGCGACACATAGTAATTTTGATAGTAGGCTATTATAGCTAACATAGACACTTATGTGTTGTGTAGCCTTCATTAAAAGACTTATATACGGCTTTTCATATTTTGCGGCTCCGGACAAATTTGTTTTTTTTGTGTTTTTGGTGTAATATGGCTCTTTCAACGTTTTGGGTTGCCAACCGCTGGTCTAATGCAATGGCAGTACAGTAGATGGATGGTACTCTTTGTTACTTGTTGGATAGTAATAGGAATATTTGTGGAACACGTGCACAGGAAATCGAGTAGAAGTACTTTTGTAATGGTAGTACTGTTCAGTCAGTGCACTGCAAAAAGTCAGTGTTCAAAAACAAGAAAAATAAATTCAAAAATGAGGGGTATTTTATTGGAACTAAGCAAAATTATCTGCCAATTGAACAAGAAAATTGGGCTAACCTCAATGAACCCAAAAATCCCTTAAAATAAGTATATTCTCACTAATAACAAGTGCACTTTTCTTGGTAGAAAAAAAAATGGGACCTTTTTGCTCAATATGTTGAAAAATATTCTTAAATTAAGTAGATTAGATAGTACTTTATTTTTTCCGTCAGGAGAGTTCCTTTGGTAAAATAAAAATTTTCTGCACAATCCCATTCAAGATCAGACAAACATTACAGGGAGACAGTACAGGATCGCTGATGGGTCTGCCGGCTTCCAGCTCCCCTTACAAAAAGGTGAGATACAGGTAAACAAGGGGGGGGGGGTGGAAGAAAAAAATAAAAGATTAAAATAAAATAAAAAAATCGGTCTAAGCCTGGGCCCTGGAGAGGGGGTCCAGACTGAGGCCAAGGGAAAAAAACAACAACAACAACTCTTAGCCATAGTACACATCCCTCTTACATGTGTGTAAGAGGGAAACGTCAAAGAACACAAAGGACATGAAAGACATTAAAGTAACGGAGCTGATGCAACCAGACACTTCTACATACAGCTATGAATAAAAAGTAAAAGAAACATATACACTGTGGTGGCCATCGTCCGCTGGGGTGGAGGGAGCATGGCCAGAGACAGGAGCCGACCCAATAAAGCAACGAAGAGAGCCGACTCCACTCTCGGCCGCCAACCAACTCTCAGCCAGTGTCCAATAAATGCTAGTGTCATTATCTTGACATCATGATATATTTTTTTTCATGCTTGAAGTAAGAAATTATTACTTTAAAAAAGTAGTTTTATACTTGTGAGTGTTGATGACACAGCTTTGCAACAGTTCAAGCATGTTTTACTCAATATAGGTCATAAAATCTCAGCAACAAGTTGTAATTACTTACTGAGATCACTTAGGACCAAAACCCTTAAAACAAGTAAAACACTCACATAAAATCTGCCTCGTGAGACAGAAAATAAGCAAATATCACCCTTATTTGAGCTATTTAATCTTACTTAGACTTCAGTTTTTTCAGTGTTTCTGCATTCCTGACTCCTTCTTCCAAATGAGCTCAGTGAGGTTGTGTGTCACGACATATTCTTCATATCCCTAATGAAGCAACATACAGTAATTGGTTTCAGTTGCAGGTTCCTTCCCTATCTTCCATTGTATCGCCAAATAAAACACGAGATGAGATTAAATCCTCAGTCGGGTGCGCAAAGGAAACATTTCTGCAGTTGTGCCTTACCACTTCTCCCCCTGCCTCAGACGTCATTAATATTCACTCCGAGATTAATCCATGCTTTATTCCCCGCAACTCAATTAAGAAAATCCTATCAATAAAATATGCTCCAGATACTAATCTATACATGATTCATGAGTTCTGGGCTCGTGAATCATTCATGCTTCACATTTTATCAACATCGACTGTAACGCCCCTACGTGGGCCGCGTTTTTCGCTCAGCAGAGACGTTGCGATATCTTATCGATGACGTTTCACTCTTAAGAGCGCAGAACAAAGGTGTGCTAGATAAATGATACTTGTCATCAGTTTGCTTCAGCGTTATCTCTGGAGATGTGAATATTTTATGATGCTTTCAAGTTCCTACTCCTGCTCGCTTTCTCTCACAGTTTTGATCTGCAGCTCGGAGAAAAGAAAAACCCCAAAAATGTCTACACTTTTAGTTTTTATAGTCAGGCAGTTGTCAGGCTCCAGCTTCATGTTCACACCGATTCCATAAAAATCACCTGTGCAAAGGTGTTGATTAAAAGAGGCTGTCATTTCTGTAAACTCATTTATTACTGCATAACAATTCAATTATGATTTGGAGTGCATGAGAAAGTGGAAACAAACGTTCTTTTAGACTACATGGTTATTTGTTAACTATATTGCACAACAGAACCAATATTGTATTGGTGGTAAGGCGCAAGCTGCTCAGATAGTGTTGACATTGCCAGCGAGTTGCAACATTTAACGCTGACCACTCTCGTTACAGTACTTTAGATGCAGCTATCACCATTTTGTGCCATTATTTACACACAAAAAAAAGAAAAAGGAGGTTGCTTACAGCCACAGCTGCTAAGGCTGGTTTGTTTTGACTTACCGCTAATTATAGACCAGTGGTTCTTAACCTGGGTTCGATCGAACCCTAGGGGTTTGGTGAGTCGGGCTCAGGGGTTTGGCGGAGGTCAAAACACACCCGACTCATCGTATGAATACAAACTTCTCCCTATCGGCGTATTACGGGTACGGCAACAGCTGATTGATTTGCAAGTGTGTAATTTGTTGTGAGTTTATGCACTGTGTTGGTTTTGTTCTTTGAACAAGGTGATGTTCATGCACGGGTCCAATTTGTCCACCAGTACAAAAAAACATGGGAACACTTTAGTATGGGGAACATATTCACCATTAATTAGTTGCTTATTAACATGCAAATTAGTAACATTTTGGCTTTTAACTAGTCATTATTAAGTACTTATTAATGCCTATTCGGCATGGCCTTATTATAACCCTAACCCTCTGACCCTGACCCTAATCCTAACCAAACAACTCTAAATTAAGTCTTTATTACTTAGAATATGTTCCCCTAGTGTCAAAATAACTCTAAATTGGTCATGATCTGTGGTCTGGATTATGTTATTGTTATTTTTTGGACTCTTTTAGTTCCTGTTTGCGCTCCCCTTGTTTTGTTTGGTTACCATGTCAACTTATGATTATTCTTTCATGACGGATGGGTCGCAGCTTACTGCGAAGTTTGTTCTCATAGGATCCAAACGGATTATTCCGGACAAGGCTTGGAGGTAGGAACATATTTATTAACTCGATAAATCTCGGCAGGGCATGAGGTAAACAAACATAAAATATGGCGTGGAACAAACACAAAACTGTGGCATGAAACAAACAAACATAAACTACAGCTTCGAACAAACACAAAACTGTGGCATGAATCGAGCAACACGAACTGTGGTATTGCATGACAACAAGCAATGATGCCAGGCCGACTGAAGGGCAAAGACAGGCTTAAATAAGGGTCTTGATTAGAAACAGGTGCGCGGTCCGAACACCAGAGGCAGGTGAAAATCATAAGTCGGCGTGGTAACCAAAGAAAACAAGGGAGCGCAAACAGGAACTAAAAGAGTCCAAAAACTGACAAAAAAATAACAAAAATATGATCCAGACCACAGATCATGACAAAATTAAGTCTTTGTTGCTTAGAATATGTTCCCTATACTAAAATGTTACCAAAAACCTATAATTTTGTCTTGAATTTGAAAAAAACTAAACATTTTATTTTTAACTAAAGAAGGGTTTGGTGAATGCTCATATGAACCTGGTGGGGTTCGGTACCTCCATCAAGGTTAAGAACCACTGGCAACAACAGGAGACGTGGTAGTTGGTTGACTAGATTATTCATAGCAATTCCAAACCGTTTCCACCGAGGGCCACATATTGAAAAATGACAGAATTTGGGGAATCACTTCCAAAACCAATTCAATGAACATGCTAAGCTATTTGGGAATAAAATGAACATTATCTTGGTGTTTGTTTTATATGTGACACAGCAAATAGTTGTTAGTGTTATATCTAATATACTTCATTAAAACATGTATTTAATTTTCAGAATATATCGAAGGCCAATAAAAAAAATGTAAACAGCTACGGGGTGAAAATGGCCCCCGTGCCTCACTTTGGATACCCCTATATTTAAGCATTTACATATATGCTGGATCACAGGGATGCCCTAATTAATCGGCCACTGATCAGTATTGTACGATTTTTGTGAAAATTATGTGAATGCTAATAATTGCTTTTCATTGGCGAAGACACGCTGATCCCCTTTGGCGGATACTTTGTTTGGTGTTGTTCCCTCTGCTGATGGAGGCTGCTAACTGTATTTGTCCATACACAGTGTGGAGCTGCTGCCCTAAGTTAATGATAATCACCTCTGTCGTGACAAATAAACTACATTTCTTGCAAGTAATATTATCACGGGAGGAAGGGGTTACACATTTTATTAAGATAAAGCGAAGTGTTAAGCTAAGCTATCTTAGTTTAACATCATCAGCGCACTTGCCGCTGATGATGTCACTTTATCGATGGGAAAATGCATTTTTTGACAATATGATTTGCCTGAGCGGCTAGGAGAGTAAAATGGATTAGAAAGGACAGATTAAAAAAACATTGTAATTAAAAATAAAATAATGTAATTATTTAATTTTTTTACCTTAGGGCTTCCCGCGGGCCGGATTTTGGACGCTGGCGGGCCGTAGTTTGGGAACCTCTGCTAGAGTGTTTTTTTTTTTAACTTCCAAACGAAGCCAAGTGATTTCAGCACAGTAGTTATTTTCAGACCAGCATCACAGACTACAGGATGATGAGGCTGATTAAGAACTGAGGACTTTCCAGAGACGTGCCAAGCTCTTCCTGGAACCAGCAACACAAACCAGAACGATTGTGTGTGTAGTTTCTCTCGGAACTCTCTAGAGATCTGCTTCAGACGCCAAGAGGCTTAGCAGGAGACCAAACAGACCTGGCCAGACATTGACAAAAACTGCCCAAAGACCAAATACAGACACAACCTTGACTTCTCGCTGCTGTCAGGGAGCAAAACATTCATCCCCAAATCCCATTATCTTTAACCGGATCTGTAGACACGGTCCACATGCCAACCCAGCATCTCCACTCCATATATGCACAGTAATAAACTCTAATGGGGTCATAGTTCATCCATAGATGACCTGCAGGCGTCGTGTTGCTCACACAGAGATTCCTTTTCCACTGTAAGGGGGGCAGAGGTCCATGAAAAGGAAAGTGTAGCATTTTGCATGTGTGAATGATCCTTTTTGTGTGTCTGGTGTGCAGGAGCGTGGTGGTGCCGGTGAAGAAGATGTCCCACGGAGGCCTTGCCGTCAATACAGTGGGTGGAAGTCCTTCCTCTGGCCTAGTGACCCCCAATATATTCGCTGCTGCCTCTGTGACCCCCAAAAGCATGATCAACACCATGGGTATGTCGCATTCAACCCTAATTGAAATATATATTTAAGGCTGTCAAAGTCCAGTGGCCTTGTGGCCTTGTCCGCCCTGAGATCAGTAGGTCGTGAGTTCAAACCCCGGCCGAGTCATACCAAAGACCATATATATGGGACCCATTACCTCCCTGCTTGGCACTCAGCATCAACGTTTGGAATTGGGAGTTAAATCACCAAAAATGATTCCCGGGCGTGGCCACTGCTGCTGCTCACTGCTCCCCTTACCATAGGGTGATGGGTCGAATGCAGAGGATAATTTCACCACACCTAGTGTGTGTGTGTGGCTTTCATTGGTACTCTAACTTTAAGACAATAATAACGAGTTAACCAAAGTGTCCTTTAGAGGCACTAGTATTAGACTTCTTTTTTCTTATCCCAAAAATAACGTGACCCTCAGTCCATACCATGGCGGTGAAAATCGTTCCAGTGGATGTTGAGTTACAGGAATGAATAGACAAAAAAGGTTTTTGAATGGCAAGTTTCGGCCACTGCGATGAGGTGGCGACTTGTCCAGGGTGAACCCCGTCTTCCGCCCGAATGCAGCCGAGATAGGCTCCCTGCTACCCCAAAAGGGACAAGCGGTAGAAAATGGATGGATGGAAGTTCAGGCCACAGTTTTTGTATTTACTGTGAACTATCACCAGAGTTATTAGCTGCTAGCAAGAGCTATGGACACATTTAATCAGATCAAAAGCCTCACCGGAGTAAAATTGCTTCACATAAATGTGCCACTTGGAATATTCCGACCCGATCACGTAGGCCTTCAGTAATGTCCGACTCTAATGATTACCTCTCAAAATACCGTAGTTGATGTCACCACATGACTATTGCTGGAGAAATACTATTCAGGAAACATTTAAGCACTACTACCCATTGAAGCACATCAACAGTGTTCAAAACGGGTTTTTTTCTGGTGCATTTAAAAATCAGTTAACCTGCATCAGCAATTAAAACATATCTTATTTGGTACTGTCAAAATTAAAATAGCAAAAAACATTTAATTGTTTGAACTCACAATTTGTAGAATCTATTCGACGATGTATAAGCCAGTGGCACCCCTCGCAGATAGCTGATTCGAGCGGAAATGGTGGGCATTTCCCCCATTAATCGGCAGAACAGCTGAGCTGGCTTCCAGTTTTTGGCTGACATGGTCTCACAAGATGTAGTTTCTCTTTATTATGCTTCTTTAAAATGGCCTTGCAAATATATATCTGCCACCCAATCAACGTTTTGTTCGACTTCTCTGCTATCCCGGTCTGGCTACAAGAAAACACTTCCTGCTTCCTGCTAAATTGAGACTTGTGAATGAATACTCACTTTGGAATGACAAGTGAGTATCCAATCACAGTCTCGCTAACATCAGGCTACCTAGATAGGCTACTGACAACAACTTGTGATCTGATTGGCTATCACAACTATCTGTCAACTCTGTGTTCTCAAATAAATCCGCTAACGGTACCGGTGAATATCTAATCACAGGACGCATAGATGTCACGTTCAACATGAGGCCATCTAGAAGGCCTTACTGACAACAACGCGTGATCTGATTGGCTATCCCAATTGTCTATCAACTCTATGTCCCCGTTCACATACAGTGGGGCAAAAAAGTATTTAGTCAGCCACCGATTGTGCAAGTTCTCCCACTTAAAATGATGACAGAGGTCTGTAATTTTCATCATAGGTACACTTTAACTGTGACAAAGAGAATGTGAAAAAAAATCCAGGAATTCACATTGTAGGAATTTTAAAGAATTTATTTGTAAATTATGGTGGAAAATAAGTATTTGGTCAACCATTCAAAGCTCTCACTGATGGAAGGAAGTTTTGGCTCAAAATCTCACAATACATGGCCCCATTCATTCTTTCCTTAACACGGATCAATCGTCCTGTCCCCTTAGCAGAAAAACAGCCCCAAAGCATGATGTTTCCACCCCCATGCTTCACAGTAGGTCTGGTGTTCTTGGGATGCAACTCAGTATTCTTCTTCCTCCAAACACGACGAGTTGAGTTTTTCTGCTAAGGGGACAGTACACTTGATCGGAGTACACCCTGGACAAGTCGCCACCTCATCGCAGGGCCAACACAAATAGACAACATTCACACTCACATT
This sequence comes from Nerophis ophidion, assembly GCF_033978795.1. Lineage (NCBI taxonomy): Eukaryota > Metazoa > Chordata > Actinopteri > Syngnathiformes > Syngnathidae > Nerophis > Nerophis ophidion. The sequence goes on from NC_084628.1 coordinate 18,941,155, forward strand.
CACACACTAGGGCCAACACAGTGTTGCTAATCAACCTATCCCCAGCTGCCTGTTTTTGGATTAACGTGGACCCCGACTTAAACAAGTTGAAAAACTTATTCGGGTGTTACCATTTAGTGGTCAATTGTACGGAATATGTACTGAACTGTGCAATCTACTAATAAAAGTATCAATCAATCAATCAATCAATCAAGCCGGAGTACCCGGAGGGAACCCACGCAGTCACGGGGTGAACATGCAAACAGAAAGATCCCGAGCCCGGGATTGAACCCTGGACTGCTCAGGACCTTCATATTGTGAGGCAGACGCACTAACCCCTCTTACACCGTGCTGCATATATATATATATATATATATATATATATATATATATATATATATATATATATATATATATATATATATATATATATATATATACATATACATATACATATATATATATATGTATATGTATATATATATATATGTATATGTATATATATATATATGTATATGTATATGTATATATATATATATATATATATCTGTATATAGATATGTATATGTATATGTATATATATATATATATATGTATATATATATATGTATATAGATATGTATATGTATATGTATATGTATATGTATATATATATATATATATATATATATATATATGTATGTATATATATATATGTATATGTATATGTATATATATATATATATATATATATATATATATATATATATATATATATGTATATAGATATGTATATGTATATGTATATATATATATATATATATATATATATATATGTATGTATATATATATGTATATATATATATATATATATGTATATATATAGAGAGAGAGAGAGAGAGAGAGAGAGAGAGAGAGAGAGAGAGAGAGAGAGAGAGAGAGAGAGAGACAGCATTAAAAGACTAGATTAGACTCCAGTTTAAAAATGTTGTGTGTGTCTGTGTCCATTTTGTGTTGGGCTTTTAAAATAAGCATTTTTGAGGTTCTGTGATTAAACACGTGCATAAGTCAAAGTCCCATGTTGGGTGAACATGTTAATAAGGTGCACTGAAAACATAAAGCTAACAAATAAATTAATAGTTAACTGTCCAAAAAATGTGATTAATGATAGGCTCCAGCACCCCCCGAGACCCCGAAAAAGGGACAAGCGGTAGTAAATGGATGGATGGACAGACTATAGAATATTTTAATCATTTGACAGCACTGATTTTTTTTTTTTGTTATCATCTGCACTGGGTCTCCCCTCTGCTGAGTCAGAGGTCTGCCACTAGATGGCAATGTTTACTTTCCCAACAGTATCTGCAGCCCCCCACACAATACAAACCTTTGTTTCAGCCTTCCAGAATTCCCCTTTTACGCTACTAAATGAAACACTTCCCTTGAAATATCACGGGCGATTTGAGCACGTCCAGGGGTGCATGCATGCGCTGCACTTCACACGCATGTAAGTAACCGCAGAGGTCCAGCAGTCAAGAGATGTGAAAGGACACCTTCACCAACAACAACCACGAGGACCTCCTTTCACGCACAGACAAAAAAAAAATCCCCTCTCCTCCATGAGCCTCGGCAGGAACCAGGCCAAAGTATCAAAGCCAAAGGCATCCACCCAGACCCCGTGATCTCGCATAGTTTGGGCTTTCCCCTACAAAATGGCACCGAACACTGAAGGCTTGTGATCTGCAACATGTAAAACACGCCATGATGTTATTTCAGGTTATCATCAGATCTCCATCGTTTGCTGTGTGCCAAGCAGCGCCTGGTCTTTGTTCACGCTGGCGTAGAACTCCCGCTGACTGCTGCATTTCACTCATAAGAGCCTTTTTCTTCTTCCCAGCATTTGGAGGAGACGTGGAGTCAGTCAGGATTTAAACCAGGGGTCACCAAGGCGGTGCCCGCGGGCACCAGGTCACCCGTAAGGACCAGATGAGTAGCCCGCTGGCCTGTTCTAAAAATAGCTCAAATAGCAGCACTTACCAGTGAGCTGTCCCTATTTTTTAAATTTTATTTGTGTACTACCAAGCTGGTCTGGCTTTGCTCAATATTTTTAATTCTGAGAGACAAAACTCAAATAGAATTTGAAAATCCAAGAAAATATTTTAAAGACTTTGTCTTCACTTGTTTAAATAAATTCATTAATTTTGTTTTACTTTGCTTCTTATAACTTTCAGAAAGACAATTTTAGACAAAAAATACAACCTTAAAAATAATTTTGGGATTTTTAAACACATATACTTTTTTACACTTTACATTCCTTCCTCTTCTTTCCTGACAATTTAAATCAATGTTCAAATGTTTCTTTATTTTTGTTTTAAAGAATAATAAATAAATTTTAATTCAATTCTTCATTTTAGCTTCTGTTTTTTCGATGAAAAATATTTCTTAAATATTTCTTCAAGCGTATTATGATTAAAATAAAAATAAAAATATTCTGGAAAATCTAGAAAATCTGTAGAATCCAATTAAAATCTTATTTCAAAGTATATTGAATTTATTTTTCTTTTTTTGTCCTGGAAAATCTAGAAGAAATAATGATTTCTCTTTGTTAGAAATATAGCTTGGTCCAATTTGTTATATATTCTAACAAAGTGCAGATTGTATTTTAACCTATTTAAAACATGTCATCAAAATTCAAAAATGAATCTTAATCAGGAAAAATTACTAATGTTCCATAAATTTTTTTTAATTTTTTCAGAAAGATTCGAATTAGCTAGTTTTTCTCTTCATTTTTTTTGGTTGAATTTTGAATTTTAAAGATTCGAAATTCAAGATAAAATATGTTTCAAAATTTAATTTTCTTTTTTTTTTGTTTTTTTTTTCCTCTTTTAAACCACTTAGTCTTTTTTTCATCATTTATTCTCTACAAAAAAACTTCCGTAAAAGGAAAAAAAATGTATGACGGAATGACAGACAGAAATACCCATTTTCTTTTATATATATAGATTTATTTATTAAAGGTAAATTGAGCAAATTGGCTATTTCTGGCAATTTATTTAAGTGCGTATCAAACTGGTAGCCCTTTGCATTAATCAGCACCCAAGAAGTAGCTCTTGGTTTCAAAAAGGTTGGTGACCCCTGATCTGAAAACACTCTAGGTATGACTTATGATACCATATGCTTCTTGGAAAAGGCGTCTTGTGCAGTGCACTGTTTGTTTATTTTCTAAGAGTTACACATTTTGGAAACAAAATAGAAAAAAAACACGACTTTGTCACCATATTTACTCCTTGTCCTTCATTTGCTCTAATGTTGCAGGAGCTGTCGACGCTGCCGCCTCCTCTTCCACGCCCTCATCCTCCGGTCTCGTCAATGGCGCCACCAGTAAGAATCTACCAGCTGTGCAGACCGTGGCGCCCATGCCTGAAGACACGGTTGAAAACATGAGGTATACAGCACGCCTCCTGGTGTGAATTGTGGCTAATCGATCGCCTTATTATCGGGACGTTATCATTCAAAATGGTGCTGGCAGTGAGCACCACCAACAAACCAAGTTGCATGTCTTTGTGTGCGAGTGACCCCGACTCATCATCCTCTTGCTCTAATAGTTGGTGACAGTCCCACCCGAGAACCTCGGCTCTTTCCCCGCCCGTGTGTGTTCCTCTCGACAAACAGAAGATTAGTTGCCATGGCAGCTGCCCGGCGTAGCCTCATCTAAACTTGGGACTCAACGGAAGCTCAGTTACATTCCCGATTCGGGCGAACCTAGATGCAAAATAAGTGACAATGGGACGTACTGTAGTTGCACGTTACGACCCCCTACCAGCACAGTAATGAGCAAAGTGTGGGATTCTTATTTTTAACTATTCTTAATCAAGAAAAAAATGAATCTTTATTATTATTATTATTATTATTATTGTTATTATTATTAACTTATATTTTCAATCTGTCCAGCCACTGAGGCAAATCATATTGTTGATGTAGATCAGTGTTTTTCAACCTTTTTTGAGTCAAGGCACATTGTTTTCATTGAAATAATACGGAGGCACACCACCAGCAGAAAACATAAAAAAAAATTGAGCTTAGCAGCCGATATTGACAATAAAAAGTTGTCGCCATTGTTGGATATGACTTTAAACCATAACCAACCATGCATCACTATAGCTCCTGTCTCATAGTAGGTGTACTGTCGAGACCTGTCACATCACACCACTACTAATTTTAACTTTTTTGGCATTTTCCTCTATATAGTGTTTTAGTTCTTGTCTTGCGCTCCTATTTTGTTGTTGGTTGTCATGTCATGTATG
>NC_084628.1:18955413-18967913 GCF_033978795.1 Nerophis ophidion
TCTTGTTTCCAATCGTTCAGGAATTTGCAAGCGTATTTCTTAATTTTGCTCGTCGACGGTGTAATATATTGGGTTGGAGTCAATAACCAGGCAACGTGATGAATTTACGTCTCTTTACTGTGGGCTTCAGAACAGACTCCCTAATGCATGTTCCTTGACTGCACTTAAATGTAGAATATATTTACATTCTATTCTATTCTATGTACAGTAGATGGCAGTATTCTCCTGTTTAAGAGGGTCACAACATTGCGGAGTCAGGTTCTCATGGAGCTGGAGGGGGTGTGGCCTTCAGTTCCGCCTGAAATTCGGAGATTTTCGGGAGAAAATTTGTCCCGGGAGGTTTTCGAGAGAGGCGCTGAATTTCGGGAGTCCCCCGGAAAATCCGGGAGGGTTGGCAAGTATGCTGTGGGCTCAACTTAAAGCGGGCGCGACTTGGAGTGTCTGCGGCTGCGGCTCGACCCTTCTCAAATATACCCAAGTCACACTCAAACACTTCATTTGATGTTGTGCAAGACTTATATCTTCTGTTTTTGATCTCAGCTTTTCCCCCCTCATGCCAACCTCATCGAGTACTAGTACTGGGATAATTAAGATAACCACACAACAGGTAATGGAACATATTGCTACGTAGGAAACAATATTGCTCCCTTGATGATAAGACAGCGATAATATCACAAGAAGAAGCTACAGGACCGGAGTATAACTACTATAGATTGCTTTGCTTGTCATGACGCACATTTTAAGGATGGTTATTTCCAGTTCTGAACCTGTCACAAGGTGAGTTTACATGACAGATACCCATCAATTGGGGGCCTCTTGTACAGAATCTCATTAGGCAAGTGCACTTCAACTCGTACTCAATTGTTGGATAGCTGTGCAGGCGTTTGTGCATGCGTTCCTTGCTTTTGTTTTGGCATCCTTTCATTCCAACAAACAGCCGCGTCGCTGCAGCCAGAACTGTTGCCTTTTTTGTGTGCATTTTTGCAGTCAGTTTTGAGTGTGTGCGTGTGCGTGGCCTCCGGGCCCCCTGACTAGACGCAGAAATAATAACCCCATCTCTGATCGTTGCCAAAATGAGATCTTTTAACAAGAAGTTAAACAAATATTAGCTCCAGCGGTTTGTGCGGAGGATCAATGTGGATTAAAGTATGAGCGAGTGGGAAGGTCTGATGCCACTTGACCCACTTTTTTGGAACATATTAGTTTCATGTGTTTGAAGTACATGCATTACCTCACTGTGGCAAGTAAGACTTTAATTAATTTAATTGTTCTCTGTTTATTATTGAGCAGCTGCATGTATAGTTTAAAGGCGTCGTATTATTGTACCGTATTTTCCAGACAATAAGGCGCACCTAAATGTTTTTTTTTTTTCTTCAAAATGAGCTTTCTCATTTCAAAGCTATTTTATTTGGGATATGGTGTAATAAGTGTGACCAGTCAAACATAAGAAATAAGTGTAGACTGCACTATGATTGCAATATGACTCAAGTAAACAACACCAACATTTGATATGTTCCACCAATTATAGAACACTACACACGGCGCTCAAAAATCTATCAAAATGTTTTAGTACGACTTTAGTAAGCTATGAAGCCACACCACTTGATGGATTGTTGGAGCATTAAAACATACACTTATTATTATGGTGTGTGTATACGGTAAGACATATTATCTGGCGTTTTGTTTCGCAATATTATGCAAAAGCAACTTTTCTTACCTGCTGATCCGTATTTGGGATCTGCATAAATCTTGAAAAATTGCGCTTTTCATTGAGTCGATAAGTTTCTTTTTTCTCAATCTTCTTGTTATGGGACATTCATCCTCTGCTGTTGCCATTTCTAATATAAGGTAGTGAAAAGTTCTTAATTATATCTGTCAGTAAACTCGCCATGAAAGCGCTAAAACATACCGGTGTAGTGAGTTTACTTTATTCACCCAAGGAAATTTAGTTATAAGAGTTATACCTGTGAATACACAGGTATACATGTGTATGTGTATACACAGGTATACATGTGTATGTGTATACACAGGTATACATGTGTATGTGTATACACAGGTATACATGTATATGTGTATACACAGGTATACATGAGTATGTGTATACAGAGGTATACATGTGTATGTGTATACACAGATATACATGTGTATGTGTATACTCATGTATACATGTGTATGTGTATACACAGGTATACATGTGTATGTGTATACATGTGTATACGTATACACAGGTATACGTATACACAGTTAATGTATATGTGCGTGTATGTATGTATGTATGTATGTATGTATATATATATATACATAAATGTGTGTATATATGTGTGTGTGTGTATATATACATATAGTATAAATACACAAATATATATATATATATATATGTGTATGTATATATATACAGTATATATGTGTGTGTATATATATATATATATATATATATATATATATATATATATATATATATATATGTGTGTGTGTGTGTTTATGTATATTAAAGTTAAAGTACCAATGATTGTTACACACACACACACACACACACACACGAAATTATTCCCTGCATATGTATATATACAGTATATGCTGTATGTATATGTGTGTATTTATTTTTTATTAAAAAAAACAACACATTTAAAACTACATAAGTATGAAGAATTGGTACCGTAGAGTACCAGTATCAATGACCAAGTATCGTATCAATTCATATGTGAAATAAAGCCATCCCTACCTTTACACAATTTTATTTAAAACATTTGTGAATTTCTACTCCCTGGGGGATAAATTATCTGGCAATTGTGTCCCTGAGTTAAATTGTGTTAATCCATAAAAGGTAAAATCAAGTACCGTATTTCCTTGAATTGCCGCTGGGCCGCTAATTAATTTAAAACCTCTTCTCACTCCGCCACTTACCAAAGGTATGCAGTAAACATTTGAGTGTGATGTAAGCTTGGACCTTAAATCCTACTGAATAGCTCTTAATCTTCTTCCCTTTATGCGATTTCAAATTACCGGTATTAAAATCAGCCTCCTTCATTTTGAAAACGATGACGGAGAAGTGTCACTCGTGACGTCACGAGTTTGACCCGGTGGTAATACTAAGCATGTACTAATTATTTTGCCAAGCGAGTTTGACCCGGCAGTAATTTAAGGCAGGCGCATACTATATGCCCTGCGGAAATTCAAGGAAATACGGTATTTTTGCAAATCATGTTGCTAACTGTTGCTGAGGCTCATGGTTGAGGAGTGAGGAGGAGTCGGGTAGCAGAGCTTTGACAAGTGTGAAAATGTGTGTTCGCCTTTCACTCAAAGCTGTCAGCAAACCGACCAAGCTGACAAACTGGAGAGCGGAGCATGCGGGTTGTCAGTTTGCCCCGCCTCCCCCGCGCCACCAACAAGGTGCTACCTTCTCTACTTCCGAGATGTGCGACCGCACGTGGACGGCAAATATTTGTCTAATCGCTGCTAATCTTTACCAGTCGCGGTGTTTGCCAAACCCCTGACTTCCGTCTCTCGCAGGCTCCTGCTTAGCACACAGTCCAAATACTGTGCAGTGCAAAGGCGCTCCATTTAGCTGTAATTACCAGCCATCCATCACTCCTAAGATTACCCGGGGTCGAGCCCCCCCTTGTGCCCCCTGTGCCCTTTTTTACCCCACCCTCGCCCCTTACTTCCCTTGCCTCCCCCGCTGCAGACGTGCGGTCTCTGCTGCAATTACGCTGAGTGCACCCTGAGCTCGGAGCCCGCCGCTTTAGGCCTTTCCCCTCCCGAACACTGCCGCTGTTGTGACGGCCGCCGCCTGCCTGCGCGCCGTCCCCCTACGCGGCACGTCAGCCCCCACAATGCCACATTCACCCCGGCGCCGTTTACAGGAAAGGACTGGCAGGCCGTGTTTAAAATAGAAGGCATTTAGTTTGTCCACCAGCGCGAGGCCGGGGTCAGCTGGCCACCTGACTCCCGCGTCACAGCGGACTGACTTATGTGGCGGCATGTCAGCGCTGTAACAAGAGGTCGGCTATGGCGGCCCCCCCCCTGTACAAGGGAAGGGTCACTTCCTTCCTTTGCTTTGTATGCTCCTTTAACATACAAGAGGACATCTAAACAATCACATTTCATCATCTGGGCTGCATTTATTCACTCTTGCAATATTGACATGGACCTATTTGGCCTTCCTGGACATTGCAGCACACAATGAAGACATTACAGCCCATATTATTGTTTTTTTATGATTGACAGCCTGTCACTCAGTGCACGTCTTCTCCTCCCAGCCTCTTTTCTCAGCGTTAATGACTTCACTTTTAACTCTGCCGAGTAAATGGCAGCACAGTTGTGGATGAAAACAGACCTTCTTTCTGCAAATTAGCTTTTCACACCTCTCCCTGCTCTCATTAGAATTTGCCTGCCTCTACAAATGTGTGTGTGATGCTATTTTAATCACGGTTATAATTTTCCAACGTGTGAACGATAATCACAATTTGAGACACACAAGCAAAGGCTGACGTCTTTTTTTTGTGGTTCCGTACTCATTTACCCTTATTAATCCTTAGATTTTTTTATTTGAATTGACAATTTGTTACTCAAAATCTTACAAATGGCCTATATCGGGGTTCAGCAACCCGCAGGTGGCTCTTTAGTGCCGACCTTGTGGCTCCTTGGAGCATTTTTAAAAAATTATTGAAAATGGAAAAAGATGGGGGGAATTTTTTGTTTTGTTTTAGTATGTTTTAGGTTTGAGGACGAACATGACACAAACCTTCCCAATTGTTAGAAAGCCCACTGTTGAATATGATTGTGTGTAGGCTTCACTGATGAGAGCAGGGGCGCCGAAAAGGGGGGGTAAAGGAGACGGATTCTAGGGGCCCATGATGGAGGGGGGCCCAGAGAGGCCCCTAATGATGATGAATTTATGTGTTAGGGGCCCTGTAAAGATTCTTTTCATGGGGCCCAAAATCCCTAGCGGCGCCCCTGGATGAGAGTATTTAATGAACATGGTTTTGTCCTACTAATTTTGTCAGTTCTAGAACTCACCATAGTGTGGACTGTGTATCAAAAGTTTGTTTACCTGTCAAATCTTCCACTTGTTCTTTGTTTCATTTTGTCCACCAAATGTTTTATGCTGTGCATGAATGCACAAAAGTGCATTCATGCACAGCACAGTGTTATTGACTTGTTGGAGTGCTAAACAGCCATATTTTGTCACTGCATGACTGCAAGCTAGTCAATGCTAACATGCTATGTGGGTTAGCTGTATGTACATATTGCATCATTACGCCTCGTTTGTAGGTATATTTCAGTCCATGTTTATTTGAATCTGCTACAAAGACAACATATTTGATGTTCAAACTGATAAACATATTTTTGGGAAATAATCATTAACTTTAAAATTCAACACGTGACCAAGAAGTTGGGAAAGGTGGCAAGAAATACTGATAAAGTTGAGGAATGCTCATCAAACACTCATTTAGAACATCCCTCAGGTGTGCAGGCTAATTGGGAACAGGTGGGTGCCATGATTGGGTATAAAAACAGCTTACCAAAAAATGCTCAGTCTTTCACAAGAAAGTGAGGAGCGAGGTACATCCCTTTGTCCACAAATGCGTGAGCAAATAGCCAAACGGTTTAAGAACAACGTTTCTTAAAGTGCAATTGCAAGAAATTTAGAGATTTCAACATCTATGGTCCATAATATCATCAAAAGGTTCAGAAAATCTGGAGAAATCCCTCCATGTAAGCGGCATGGCCGGAAACCAACATTGAATGACCGTGACTTTCGATCCCTCAGACGGAACTGTATCAAAAACCGACATCAATCTCTAAAGGATATAACCACATGGGCTCATGAACACTTCAGAAAACCACTGTCACTAAATGCAGTTTGTCGCTACATCTGTAAGTGCAAGTTAAAGCTCTACTATGCAAAGCGAAAGCCATTTATCAACAACATCCAGAAACGCCGCCGGCTTCTCTGGGCCAGAGATCATCTAAGATGGACTGATGCAAAGTGAAATTGTGTTCTGTGGTCTCACGAGTCCACATTTCAAATTATTTTTGGAAATATTTGACATTGAGTCATCCGGACCAAAGAGGAAGCGAACCATCCAGACTGTTATCGACGCAAAGTTCAAAAGTCAGCATCTGTGATGGTATGGGGGTGCATTAGTGCCCAAGGCATGGGTAACTTACACATCTGTGAAGGCACCATTAATGCTGAAAGGTACATACAGGTTTTGGACCAACATATGCTGCCATCTAAGCGCCGTCTTTTTCATGAACGCCCCTGCTTATTTCAGCAAGAAAATGCCAAGCCACATTCAGCACATGTTACAATAGAATGGCTTCGAAAAAAAGAGTGCAGGTACTTTTCTGCCCCGCCTGCAGCCCAGAACTGCCTCCCATCGAAAATGTGTGGCGCATTATGAAGCGTAAAATACGACAGCGGAGACCCCGGACTGTTGAACGACTGAAACTCTACTTAAAACAAGAATGGGAAAGAATTCCACTTTCAAAGCTTCAATAATTAGTTCCCTCAGTTCCAAAACGTTTATTGAGTGTTGTTAAAAGAAAAGGTGATGAAACACAGTGGTGAACTTGCCCTTTCCCAACTACTTCGGCACGTGTTGCAGCCATTAAATTCTAAGTTAATTATTTGCAAAAAAAAATAAAGTTTACGAGTTTGACCACCAAATATCTTGTCTTTGTAGTGCATTCAACTGAATATGGGTTGAAAAGGATTTGCAAATCATTGTATTCCGTTTATATTTACATCTACCACAATTTCCCTACTCATATGGAAACGGGGTTTGTAATATTGGCTCCATTTCAGATAGTTGTTTGTGTGCCATGTTGTTCCAGACCTCAACAAACATTACGTAGCTTGCCAAAGATTGTAATACATCTATTAAAAGAAGACAGACAGCCTGCCGTTTCCTTTAACTTAAACACACACATCTATACCTTTTGGCTATTAAAAGCCAGTAATTTCCAGGAGTTATCTCACCTTTTGAGTAGAATTTGATTTACTAATGGTTTCTAATGTTTTAAAAATGTGTAGAAAAAAATATAAAATTTCAACTGTCAATGAATATTTGCTTCAGCCTGCAACACAGTCATTTTGATAGTAGGCTATTATAGCTAATATAGACACTTAGATCATGTGTTGCCTTCATTATAAGACTTATATAAGACTTTTAATATCATTTAAATAGTAGGCTATTACAGCTAATATAGACACTTACATCATGTGTTGTCTTCATCATAAGACTTATTTACGGCTTTTCATATGTTTTGCTTCTCCAGAATGATTTGTTTTTTTGTATTTTTGGTCCAATATGGCTCTTTCGACATTTTGGGTTGCCGACCCCTGTCCTAAATGATTGTTTTCTTTCAATATTAGCATGTTTAAAAGCATGTGTCCTTTAAAAAGTATATTTATTGCTATTCACTGAGCCCCATATACACCATGAGTACAAATAAAGTTATTCAAATTGAATGGATCCCTACAATAAGGAGCATGTTATTTTTCGAACCATGAGATTATAAGGCGCATTAAAAGGGTCATATTATGTATGTTTTTTTTCTACATTAAAAACACTTCCATGGGGTCTACATAACATGTAATGGTGGTTATTAGGTCAAAATGTTGCATTGATTATGTTTTACAGATCATCTTTAAGTTGCTTTCAGGATGCATCGTTTTGTGGGCGGTCCTATTTACATGGCTTTTACTTTCAACCTAAAAAGTTTCACTTGTTCCAAATTGTGTTACAGCCATATTCCAAAATGGAATAAATACATTTTTGTCTCAAAATTCTACACAAATTTTACAAATGTATTTAAAAACAAAAAAGGGTATGTGCATCCTTTGCTCAATACTTTGTAGATGCAATTACAGCCTCAAGTCCACAATGTACAGAGACATCCTGGATGAAAACCAAAACAACTGCCCAAAGATAGCTTTTGGCATTGTATTCCAAAAAATTTAAGCTGTAATTGCTGCCAAAGGTGCATCAACAAATTATTGAGCTAAGCACATTCATTTTTGACTATCCCATCCATCCATTTTCTACCGCTTATTCCCTTTTGGGATCATGGGGGGCGCTGGTGCCTATCTCAGCTACAATCGGGCGGAAGGCGGCGTACACCCTGGACAAGTCGCCACCTCATCACAGGGCCAACACAGATAGACAACATTCCCACTCACATTCCCACAGTGTTGCCAATCAACCTATCCCTAGGTGCATGTTTTTGGAGGTGGGAGGAAGCCGGAGTACCCGGAGGGAACCCACGCATTCACGGGCAGAACATGTAAACTCCACACAGAAAGATCCTAAGCCCGGAATTGAACCCAGGACTACACAGGCCTTCCTATTGTGAGGCAGACGCACTAACCCCTCTGCCATCGTGAACCCCATTTTTGACTAAATTAAAAAAAATAAACGTTTTCACATTATGGGGTATTGTGTACAGGATTTTAAGGACAAAATGGCTGTAATGTAACAAAATGTGGAAAAAGTCACTTTATGACGCGTCATGATGCGAGTGCATTTAATTTTTATATATTATGTGGGTAAGACAAAAATGTATCAGTAAAACTTGAGGGGCAATTTAGACTGCTTACTTGTCACACAAGTGTAAAAAGAAGTTAACCACAGCTAAAAAGAGGTAAAAACAAAACACTTGTTTTAACTTCAAGGACAAAGCTGCATCTGACTTTTTAACATGCTGACTTGTCACGCAAGTGGAAAAAAAAGTGAAGCAGTGCTGCTAGTCAAACTAAGAAAACGCCCCACTCGGTTTACTAGGGGAGGTTGTGCGTGACACAAGTTAACTAATCGTTTTTTTCCCCTCCAGGTCTGGTGTGCATGAAGTCCAGCACGTCCGTCGTAGAGCTTGTCATGCTGCTTTGTTCTCAGGTGAGTAACAAAAAAAATAAAAATCTTTGTCCAACTTTGCTACCGCTGCTCATCTTATCTTTGTGTTTATGCAAAAAGTTCTTGCCGCTGACAGGCGGCGGCGACTTGCTCGCGTCATTTGGTGCGAGCGTGTGGGTGACTGATTACCTCCGAGCCTTCTTGTTTGGAGCGAGGTCAGAGCCCCGATGTAGCAGTGCGAAGGGGAGATATTTAACATACCTTCTGTCAGCCCATCAGTCTTGAGGCCATGAGGAAGCCATTACTTGGTCCCTCTTTGTGGGCGCAGAAAGGAGAAGGTGGATCGTCGCTCCGTGCTACCTCGCAGACCCAAAGTCCTCTCCAGCTGCGCGCTCTCGGCCTCCTCGTGCATGAAGGCCGTTATTTACACGCTCTCCTCCAAATGGGACAGCCCGCGTTGAGTTATTGAAGGCTCTTCTTTCTGAGGCTTTATTACACGTGAGAGCATCAGCATGCCGCTAAGGGGACTGGGTCCACACCCCCCACCCACCACCTCCTCGTTCCTGAGATAGCATTACTGCTGTGGGTCTCTGCCCTGAAAGGCTCTGGGGATGAAACTTAGACCGAGGTATCCATCAAACCACGAGGTCCTTCAAGCTCTACCTGAAAGCTGCTCGTCCTTTGACGGCCTTGCACGAGCTGCTAATGGTATGCGAACATTTTTAGCATCTTATGTACCTTCGTGAAAACCAGCGTCCTCTGCAACAGATTTATGGCTGCACCTTTTTGAGAAAATGCCTAAGTGTGATTTTTTTTTTTCCTCCAAACTTGTGATTTGATTTGCGATTTTTTTATTTCACTCATAAATGCATACAACTGCACAAATAACGAGTGAAGAAAGACATGTTACTTTTAGACTATCAATCAACATATTATTGTCCAAAGGTGCCTGCAATCATTCGAAAAATATGAAGCAATTTACTTTAATGCAGACCGACCCCAGAGTTTTAGTCTACATCAGGGGTCACCAGATGCGTAGCCTGCTGGCCTGTTCTAAAAATAGCTCAAATAGCAGCACTTACCAGTGAGCTGCCTCTATTTTTTAAATTGTATTTATTTACAAGCAAGCTGGTCTCGCTTTGCTCAACATTTTTAATTCTAACAGAGACAAAACTCGTAGAATTTGAAAATCCAAGAAAACATTTTAAAGACTTGGTCTTCACTTGTTTAACTAAATTAATTAATTTTTTTTACTTTGCTTCTTATAACTTTCAGAAAGACAATTTTAGAGAAAAAATATAACCTTAAAAATGATTTTAGGATTTTTAAACACACATACCTTTTTACCTTTTAAATTCCTTCCTCTTCTTTCCTGACAATTTAAATCAATGTTCAAGTAATTTTTTTTTTTATTCTAAAGAATAATAAATACCTTTGATTTAATTATTCATTTTAGCTTCTGTTTTTTCGACAAAGAATATTTGTAAAATATTTCTTCAAACTTATTATGATTAAAAATTATTCTGGCAAATCTAGAAACTATTTAGAAGCAAATTTAAATCTTATTTCAAAGTGTTTTAAATTTACTTTAAATTTTTTGTTCTGGAAAAATCTAGAAGAAATAATGATTTGTCTTTGTTAGAATATAGCTTGGTCCAATTTGTTATATATTCTAACAAAATGCAGATTGGATTTTAACTTATTTAAAACATGTCATCAAAATTCTAAAATTAATCTTAATCAGAAAAAATGACTCATGTTCCATAAAAATGTTTTTAATATATGTATATATCTGTATATATATGTGTATATATATATATATATATATATATATATATATATATATATATATACATATATACATATATGTATACATACATATATGTATACATATATACAAAAATATATATACACAAATACATATATATATACATACATTATATATATATATATATATATATATATATATATATATATACATACATACATACATACATACATATACACATATGTATACATACATATATGTATACATATATATACAAAAATATATATACACAAATACATATATCAATCAATCAATCAATGTTTATTTATATAGCCCCAAATCACAAATGTCTCAAAGGACTGCACAAATCATTACGACTACAACATCCTCGGAAGAACCCACAAAAGGGCAAGGAAAACTCACACCCAGTGGGCAGGGAGAATTCACATTCAGTGGGACGCCAGTGACAATGCTGACTATGAGAAACCTTGGAGAGGACCTCAGATGTGGGCAACCCCCCCCCCCCTCTAGGGGACCGAAAGCAATGGATGTCGAGCGGGTCTAACATGATACTGTGAAAGTTCAATCCATAGTGGCTCCAAGACAGCAGTGAGAGTCCCGTCCACAGGAAACCATCTCAAGCGGATCAGCAGCGTAGAGATGTCCCCAACCAATACAGGCGAGCGGTCCATCCTGGGTCCCGACGAGCGGTCCATCCTGGGTCTCGACTCTGGACAGTCAGTACTTCATCCATGGTCATCGGACCGGACCCCCTCCACAAGGGAGGGGGGGACATAGGAGAAAGAAAAGAAGCGGCAGATCAACTGGTCTAAAAAGGAGGTCTATTTAAAGGCTAGAGTATACAGATGAGTTTTAAGATGAGACTTAAATGCTTCTACTGAGGTAGCATCTCGAACTGTTACCGGGAGGGCATTCCAGAGTACTGGAGCCCGAACGGAAAACGCTCTATAGCCCGCAGACTTTTTTTGAGCTCTAGGAATCACTAATAAGCCGGAGTCTTTTGAACGCAGATTTCTTGCCGGGACATACGGTACAATACAATCGGCAAGATAGGCTGGAGCTAGACCGTGTAGTATTTTATACGTAAGTAGTAAAACCTTAAAGTCACATCTTAAGTGCACAGGAAGCCAGTGCAGGTGAGCCAGTACAGGCGTAATATGATCAAACTTTCTTGTTCTTGTCAAAAGTCTAGCAGCCGCATTTTGTACCAACTGTAATCTTTTAATGCTAGACATGGGGAGACCCGAAAACAATACGTTACAGTAATCGAGACGAGACGTAACAAACGCATGGATAATGATCTCGGCGTCTTTAGTGGACATAATGGAGCGAATTTTAGCGATATTACGGAGATGAAAGAAGGCCGTTTTAGTAACGCTTTTAATGTGTGACTCAAAGGAGAGAGTTGGGTCGAAGATAATACCCAGATTTTTTACAGAGTCACCTTGTTTTATTATTTGGTTGTCAAATTTTAAAGTTGTATTATTAAATAGAGGTCGGTGTCTAGCAGGACCGATAATCAGCATTTCCGTTTTTTTTGGCATTAAGTTGCAAAAAGTTAGCGGACATCCATTGTTTAATTTCATTAAGACACGCTTCTAACTGACTACAGTCCGGCGTGTTGGTCAGCTTTAGGGGCATGTAAAGTTGGGTGTCATCAGCATAACAGTGAAAGCTAATACCGTATTTGCGTATGACGTCACCTAGCGGCAGCATGTAGATGTTGAAGAGTACAGGGCCAAGGACCGAACCCTGGGGAACTCCACACGTTACCTTAACATAGTCCGAGGTCACACTGTTATAGGAGACGCACTGCATCCTATCAGTAAGATAAGAGTTAAACCATGACA
>NC_084628.1:18970413-19002913 GCF_033978795.1 Nerophis ophidion
TTAACTCACCCCTGAATTTAAGCTAAAGCCGTGTTTCCAGTAGCAACATTGTATGACTGAGGCCAAATTCTGGGCAATACTATTCTGGGACCAATGAACATTTTTTTCTTCAAATGGACAAAAAAATCATTTGACACTTATAATAATTTTTTATTTTTCATTTATTGTATTTCTATTTTTAAATCCGTCTCGTGCAGCCGTTCTGGCAAATTATATTGTTGATGTTGATGTAAACGGCCACATCTGCTGTTAATTCATTCAGTTGTAATGAAATCAGTGGTTGGCCTTAAGCCTCCAGCTTCAACACGTCATCTGAATGTGTCCCAATACTTTCGCCCTATATGCTCCATGTTGCAAAAAGCAGACTTGCACCGCGTACAAAACGCCAACTCCTAACAAATCTCCCTTGCCGTAATGCTTTAGGACAGCCAGGAGGTCACTCCGGATGACCTTTAACCTCGCTTTGCTTTGTGCCCCGTCAGATTTATGCATAAATGTGTGCTAATGATCTGCCTTCTCTCATTTATGCATACTAATGGCAACACTCACGTCCCGTCTGCAGACGCCGAGCGTCTCGCCTTTCTGCGGCGAGACCGGCTGAAGTAGAAGGTCAAGCGGCCCTGGTTCTTGTAGCCGTTTTAAATGTACACAAGGGGTGGGGGTGACGTGGAGCCAGTGGAGATTTGGTGATGGAAGGCCCCCAGATGTTGAGAGTATAGCTGAGCGAGATAAAAGCAAAGGCTGCCTGCGCACTGACAGGTCGGATTGAAACGCCACAAATAGTCCGTTGCAGCCCTGCTGAACCTCAGCGAGATGAAAGAGGAAAGCTGTTGTCAAAAATGGGACTTGCGGGATTCGAGGTCCACAACTGTGTTCTGTCACGGACAGTAAAAACGCACATTCGTTGAAAAGAAAAAAGCAACATCCTCTGCGTCCGATGTTGGCCTACATGACGTCCCCCTGATCAGAGCTTCACTTCAATATAATCAACAATGCACTGATATCTTACATTCTCTCAGTGATCCGCTCCAACATGGCACACCAAGGCCCAATCAGAATGTAAATGCAACTAATTTGTTCGGGACATCCAAAGTTATTTTGTAGAGAATAATTGTAGTTTTTCATGCAGAAAACAATGTGATATACATCAGTGGTTCTCAACCTTTTTTTAGTGATGTGAACATATTTTTAATTCAAGTACCCCCTAATTAGAGAAAAGCATTTTTGGTTGAAAAAAAAAGAGATGGATTAGATTAGATTTAGAGTTATTGGTCCCCGTTGGGGAAATTCATTTTCACTGCCGTACATTTAAACATGTAGACATTACACATCACAAAACAAAAATAACAAAAAGACATCATACATGACCAACACATTTACAGGCTTTATCAGACAGGTCAAGGGCGGCTATAGCTGCAGTTATAAGGCTTTTCCTGAGGCGGGCCCTCCGGAATTTGATGGTTCTGTACCCGCGCCCTGATGGTAGTGGGATTATGTATTTGTGTAGCGGATTAAGTAAAATAAGTGAAGTGAATTATATTTATATAGCACGTTTTCTCTAGTGACTCAAAGCGCTTTACATTGTGAAACCCAATATCTAGGTTACATTTAAACCAGTGTGGGTGGCACTGGGAGCAGGTGGGTAATGTGTCTTGCCCAAGGACACAATGGCAGTGACTAAGATGGCGGAAGCGGGGATCAAACCTGGAACTCTCAAGTTGCTGGCACGGCCACTTTACCAACCGAGCTATACCGCCCCAAAATACAGCACTATGTCATCAGTTTCTGATTTATTAAATTGTATAACAGTACAAAATATTGTTCATTTGTAGTGGTCTTTCTTGAACTATTTGGGGAAAAAAAGATATAAAAATAACAAAAAACTTGTTGAAAAATAAACAAGCAATTCAATTATAAACAACATTTCTGCACATAGAAGTAATCATCAACTTAAAGTGCCCTCCTTGGGGATTCATGAACTTAATTCTAAAGATATTTTTACAAAAAAAGAAATTTTTAACATCAATATTTATGGAACATGTCCACAAAAAATCTAGCTGTCAACACTGAATATTGCATTGTCGCATTTCTTTTCACAGTTTATGAACTTACATTCATATTTTGTTGAAGTATTATTCTATAAATATATTTATATTTATAAAGGATTTTTGAATTGTTGCTATTTTTACAATTTTTTAAAAAAAATCTCACATTCCCCTTGGCATACCTTCAAGTACCCCCAGGGCTACGCGTACCCCCATTTGAGAACCACTGATATACATCCACTTACCAACCCCACTTTTGCGATTTAAGAACTTTTAGATCAAGCCAAATCTACCTGTTTGTGCAAATACTTCATTCATTCATTAATTTATTTTATGTGCCTCTGAAAGCCTTAGGGCACAGCCATTTTGGGAACGTCACTTCCAGTGCAGTACTCGACACACATGGCGCGCCCATACTTGCAGACTCCCAAAATTCAGTGACCCTCCCAAAAATTTCCCGAGGCAACCATTCTTCCGAATTTCTCCCGATTTCCACCCAGACAACAATATACTGCATGGAGCGTGCCGTAAAGGCACTGCCTTTAGCGTCCTCTCTCACCTGAAACATTCACCACTTAACAGCCGAATGCTGTCCTCACTCAGGTTTGCATGCTGTCGTCACATCCGCTTATTCTCCATGCAAACAGCGCACCGGCCCAGTCACATAACATCTACAGCTTTTCACACACTCTAGTGAATGCAAGGCATACTTGATCAACAGCCATACGGGTCACACTGAGGGTGGCCGTATAAACAACTTTAACTCTGTTACAAATATGTGCCACACTGTAAACCCACACCAAACAAGAATGACAAACACATTTCGGGAGAACATTCGCACTGTAGAACAACATAAATACAAAAGAACAAATACCCAGAACCCCTTGCAGCACTAAGGAGGTTGGGGGCGATAGAGAGGCGTCAAAGGTCCGTATCCAGGCGGGAGGTCGAAATCCAAGAGGCAGCCAGGGAAGCGGAGGGAACGCGGGAAGACGAGACACACAGTTTGTAACGAGGGAACGGAGGCAGGCTGCAGGGAGGACGACGGGGAGGACATGAGACAATTCAACACGACGGGCAAGAAACCCAGAGAGAGAATGCATAGAGCTTGGTTAGTCAGCTTACTGTACGGGAACAGATTACTACGTTCTGACGCGGGATAGCAGGTTGTGCAGGCTAATGAAGGCAGGTCCTCCGATCAGTGACAGATGCGCTGATTGCTGGCGAATGATTGCAGCTGCTTGTTGCAACCGGACTGACACGCGCCAGGCGCGCTCCCGGTGATGCGCGCAGCGCACACACTAATGCGCACTGGTGTGGGCTCGGGGCGTGACAAGCATGCCACAAACATTTGTGTACAGCAAGGCAAAGAGGATTTTGCTTTCATTGAAATTATTGTAACAACATGGTGAACGTTTTTAAGGGAACCAAAGGAACTTTTGTGTGTGGCCGCACGTTGACCATTCAGCTTGCCGTTGTTTTGACAATGAAAAGATCTTTGATGTAATACCCCCTTTTTGTGTGTGTGTGTGTGTGTGTGTGTGCATATATATATATGTATGTATATATATATATATAAATATATATATATATATATATATATATATATATATATACAGTATAAATAAGTGTGTGTGTGTGTGTGTGTCTGTGTGTCTGTGTGTGTGAGTGTGTGTGTAAATATGTATTTATATGTCCATATACTGTATGTGTTTGTACATATCTATTTGCAGTGGGTACGGAAAGTATTCAGACCCCTTAAAATGTTTCACTCTGTTTCATTGAATTTCTCAATAATGTACACTCAGCAACCCATTATGACAGAAAAAAACTAATGTAGAACTATTTGCAAATATAATAAAAACAACAACAACTCACATCACATACACACTGTAAGTATTCAGACACTTTGCTCAAAACTTTGTTGATACACATTTGGCAGCATTTACAGCCTTAAGTTTTTTTTTAAATCGATGCCATAAGCATAGCACACCGGTCTTTGGGCAGTTTCAGCCGTTCCTCTTTGCAGCACCTTTCAAGCTCCGACAGATTGGATTGGAAGCATTGTTTTCTCTCTCTCTCTCTCTCTCTCTCTCTCTATATATATATATATATATATATATACACTATTGGCATATTTGCATCAGAACACTCCTACAGACATCACACATGTGAAGGTTTAGTAAGTATGAATTGTTTTAGTTATATTGTAAAACTTACAAACATTGCAGGGAGTGATGAATGAAGAATCCATTTAAGCAGAAACCCTTTGGACGGTTCAAGGCACGAATTAAAGGTTATTTTCAACCCGCAGCATCTGCAGTGAGCAAACTCAGCCAAAAGATGGTGCAGTAACAATAACACACGTTTTCAGTGTCTCTGTTGGTGTAATATGAAACCAATTGGTTGACTGCACATTATTATGGCTGTTAGTAAGAAAATATTCATAAATTAGCCGCAGGGTACAAAGTGTGGGGAAAAAAGTAGCGGCATATAGACTGAGAAATACGTCTGTTCAATCATCCAACAGAAATCTTAGAAAATATCTTGTTCGGTATGATGCAATACAGGTTAACACCACCATAATAAATATAACATATCCGCACATTCAATCCTTTTATTGATTCAGGTTGACTTCCATGTTTTCGAATTCAGAAAGAAAAAAGTTAATCCGTTCCACGATCAAATTATTTCCTGAAAAAAAATAGTGTATTCTTTTTTTTTTTTTTTGCACTGATTGAAGTTGCAGTTTTAAACATAACTAAATGTGAAACACTTATAAAGTGGAACTGAGCCTCTCTGTAGAATAAAACTAAAATTATGTCAAACAACTCACTTGATGCAGTTTCACATTTCTCTGTGTGTTGTAATGAGTTTGAAATTCCCTTTTTGGGATTCCAATCATCGTAATCACATAAAATCAGATTTCTAGTTTAAAAAAAACCCAACAACTAACAACACAGTGATTGATACAGCTTTTTTCTTTTGTGTCAAAGGGTTGTGTGGCCAATATAAGAATGTTGACGTTACAGAGCGACTTACTCAGCCATGTCCGGTTACTTCACATGAGTTTTGGATGATTTCCATCTCTTCTTAGGGAGCTTCTGATTCTGCCTCTCAGCTGTCACTTGCTCCACTGCCACTGTCCAAGATGGCTAACACGAACGTGTCACGCTTCAACACAGAGCTGCTCAGGTGTCGCCTCTGCCTGCCGTCTCTCTATTTATTTTTGTCACGTGAGCGCCTGTGCTGTACACGATCCCTGTCCATATCCAGAACGGCTTATTCCACACAGGCTGACACCGTATCGGAGGGAGGGGAGGAGGTGGGGTCATGAGGAACATTTGGATACCAGATGCTCAGCAGTTTGTTTGCAGCATCTCTTTTACTCAACATACCCGG
This sequence comes from Nerophis ophidion, assembly GCF_033978795.1. NCBI lineage: Eukaryota > Metazoa > Chordata > Actinopteri > Syngnathiformes > Syngnathidae > Nerophis > Nerophis ophidion. The sequence continues at coordinate 18,975,861 of NC_084628.1, forward strand.
GAGGGCACCCTGTGCAGTCAAGTGTGCGCCGCTGCATGTCAGGTATGACAACGTGCTCAAAAAACACACGCCGTAACAAATGCTGCATTCTTTTGATGTAATATTTGTGAGAGCAATGTGCTGAAAACCGTCGCCAAAGTGTGGTCTGGGGGCCTTTTTTTATTCGGACCGCACCTCAGCATATTGTAAACATGAGTAATATTATACTAATATTACACCAAGTTGCTTTGTCACCCACAGTCCAATGGTGATCTTCTATTCAACTGGCTTAGCTCTGCATCTTCCATCCATCCATCCATCTTCCGCTTATCCGAGGTTGGGTCGCAGGGGTAGCAGCCTAAGCAGGGAAGCCCAGACTTTCCTCTCCCCAGCCACTTCGTCTAGCTCTTCCCGGGGGATCCCGAGGCGTTCCCAGGCCAACCAGGAGACATAGTCTTCCCATGTGTCCTGGGTCTTCCCCGTGGCCTCCTACCGGTTGGGCGTGCCCTAAACACCTCCCTCGGGAGGCGTTCGGGTGGCATCCTGACCAGATGCCCGAACCACCTAATCTGGCTTCTCTCGATCTGGAGGAGCAGCGGCTTTACTTTGAGTTCCTCCCGGATGGCAGAGCTTCTCACCCTATCTCTAAGGGAGAGCCCCGCCACCCGGCAGAGGAAACTCATTTCGGCCGCTTGTACCCGTGATCTTGTCCTTTCGGTCATGACCCAAAGCTCATGACCATAGGTGAGGATGGGAACGTAGATCGACCAGTAAATTGAGGGCTTTGCCTTCTTGCTCAGCTCCTTCTTCACCACAACAGATCGGTACAACGTCCGCATTACTGAAGACGCCGCACCGATCCGCCTGTCGATCTCACGATCCACTCTTACCCCACTCGTGAACAAGACTCCTAGGTACTTGAACTCCTCCACTTGGGGCAGGTTCTCCTCCCCAACCTGGAGATGACTCTGCATCTTTAATGTACCAAATCGATCATAATGGAACTCCCGTTTTGCGAAAAAAGCAAATCTAACAAATCGGTACCCAGCAAAATGTATATACCGTATTTCCTTGAATTGCCGCCAGTGCGCTAATTAATTTGAAACCTCTTTTCACTCCTGCACTTACCAAAGGTATGTGGTAAAAGTAATCACGCGCTAATTATTTTAAAACCTCTTCTCACTCCGGCACTTACCAAAGGCATGCAGTAAAAAATTGAGTGCGATGTAAGCTTGGACCTTAAATCCTACTGAATAGCTCTTAATCTTCTTTCCTTTATGCGATTTCAAATTACCAGTATTGAAATCAGCCTCTTCCATTTTGAAAATGATGACAGGGGAAGTGTCACTCGTGACGTCACGAGTTTGACCAGGCGGTAATACTAAGCATGCGTTAATTATTTTGCGAAACAAGTTTGACCCAGCAGTAATTCAAGGCAGGCGCACACTATACACCCTGCGGCAATTCAAGGAAATACGGTATGCACAATAAAATTAACTGCAAAGTATTTTTTTTCTATTAAACAAAGTGTCCTGCACATTGATCTGATTGTTTATTTAATAAATACAATTTAAACGATTAATTTAAATTGTGGACATACAGTATTGTTTTTTCAAGCTGACAACAATGCAGATAATTCACTGCTTCTCAGGACCGATACTGATGATCAGTAACTTATGTATACAGTAGGTAAGGGATTAGCTTGTGTCCATCCCTGAGTGGATCTCACGTGAGAGGAAGAGGGAGAGTTATTCATTTTGCAATGCAGTCTGTTGAAAAATGATAGAAAGCACTACTCTACATAGCAACTGACTCTTTGGTCAAAGTTGGAATTGCCACCAAACACATTTTAAGATATTGAACGCTTCTTCGTCACGTTTCATGTGTCAGGTAAACCATGACGAATGGGGCCATATGAATCCCATTCATATTGTATCTTATTATTTTTTTCTAGATTCTTTCTAGATAGGTACATGTACCTCATGAACACCTTGTTTTGCAGCTGGCGTTGGCCAGCTTCTTTCGCAGTAGGCCTCGTAATCTTTAAAACATTGTCGTAGCGATACTGCCGTTTCAGTTGGCTGATAAGGTTTTTACCCTCCTCACAAAAAATGTTGAATTTATATATATATATATATATATATATATATATATATATATATATATATATATATATATATATATACATACATATACGTATATGTATACAACAAATGTGTATACATATATATGTACATATATGTGTGTGTGTGTATATATATATATATATATATATATATATATATATATATATATATATATACACATATACACACACAATATATGTATATATACACAATGTGTGTATATATATATATGTATATATAATATATATGTGTGTGTGTGTGTATATATGTAATTTTCTTTATGTCCTTCAGAAATGTTTTATTTTCGCTACGTCTTATTACAACTATACTTTTAATTGATTTAAGATAAGTAAAAAATTATATCGTAATTCACACTTCAGTCGTGTTCACTCACGTCTGTTAACAATCACATTACCACAAATGTGGACTATTCCACAAGTCACAATGTCCACAGTAAATTGCATCATTTAGGGGTTCTTAACATCGGGGTTCTTCACACCGGGGCCCAACTTTTCCTCTACAAAGGGGCCCACAGCCCACCCAAATGTTAACACTAAATTAGTCATCCTATTCTTCATTTTAGACATATCTAACCCACTTACAGTTTACAGCCTTGTCAAATAATATCAAACCATTTGGAAATTATTATTATTTATTTAACACACAAACCTTAGGCTTTGGTCAGGCTGATCATAAAAATTTGGTATTAACTAAATTAACTGCATTTGAAGGGATTCATTAATAACTGACATAACATACAACTGTGCTCTGCTATAAGAAATTAATTAAATTAATAATGAATATGTTTTGTAACTGTACTGTCAATAAAATGTAAGTGCAAATAAAAATACAGCTTCACCAGTTATAATTTTTGCGCTTAAATTTGTTCTATGACTTTAGCGCCTGACTTCTTTTGTTTGTTTGATATTGTCATTACTGCCTCAAGTGGTGTAAAAGTGCACTGAGAAACGGATATTCCTTGACAGGCTTCTCGGGTGTGCTCGCGGCCTTTATGTTTAATAAACGCTGATTTAGTTCCTTTTCAGGTTGAAGGAAGACCAAAAAGTTTTGCGTGTGCATTGACTTGATCACTGACTTCATAACAACCCACGCCGCTTTTCAGGTAACCATACGCGGTTAATGTGAAGGAGCTTAAAATATATATATATTTTTTTATAAATAATTTTATAATAATAATAGTATATAATAATATAATGATACTAATTATATATAGTATATAATAATATAAGAATAATAATATAATAATAATAGGCTGCTTCCCCCGCAACCTGACCTCGGATAAGTGGAAGAAGATGGATGGATGGATGTATGGATAAATAATTTATAAAAATATCTCAATAAACTCTCTGATTAATTGGCAACTGTGTGATCACTTTTTGTGATTATCACATGACAACCCTAGTTATTTTAAAACAATTTTTTTTGTTGAATCACTATAATGTGCTTAGTGTAAACATGCCCTTAGTATCAATGCCATGTGGTTTTATTTCATGTATTTGTGATACTCACTCCTGTTATTTAAATGACTCATCTTCGGCTTAACAACCTTGTACAAAGTATCCTGAGATGAGCCAACACACATTTTGAGTAGTTAAGTATGTGTATTTTCAGCTTTAGAGTAGAAAAAGACAGCAAAGTGTTTATTTTGGAGTTACAACATGCAGATGGCACAGATTCAATGTCGTTGCCTCAAATAAAGCCTCACTCTTGTCACTTCCTTCACAGTTTTTCCCTCCATTTGCACCTCAGCGAGGGTACAGGAGGAGCCCACTTTCCCACGGCGGCGAGAGGCGCGCTCTCAAACGTCTTTTTAATCATTCCCAGAGCGTGTTGTGAGACAGCAAATGGCAGCGCAGGCAGGCCCCGGGCTGGGCTCCCTTCCAGGCCCACATAAGCAGCCCGCTCGCTAATCCGTCACTGCAAAGGCCAGAGGAAATGGCGGTATTTAAGTCCGAGGATACGGTTTCATCCCGCAATCACATCTCTGCCGTGTTTACGGATCTTTTCACGAAGCAAGACGGCACCATCACACATGTGCTTAGCAGCTTTGCCGCAATCGTGCCGTAACAAACCGAACAGTGTACATGTACACCAAATTGTTAAAAATATGCAATTGCTATAGCCGTCTGCTTCCACATTGTTGAAAAGATCCACACCCTCCTCAACTGTAAACATTGTTTCACTCTCTCCAGGAGTGGCAGAATTCCATACAGAAGAACGCCGGCTTGGCCTTCATCGAGCTCATCAACGAAGGAAGGTACGCAATCGATGAACTCCATTGAGTTTTTTGTATTGATGCTGAACAAAGTCACCTTTTTATACAGTGCAGCATTTTGCATGGAGGGCAAGGCAAGAACAATTCAATGCATGAATGCCATATAATGTAATTAAAGCTTCAAATTCAGCTACTCCTGTCTTGTCTTAAAACATTAGAACTGTAGGTTACCTACAGCCACGTTTTTCGAGCAAAGCTAATTATGGACCCTGGTGGTTTGCTTGTGCAAACCACACCTCCGGGGACTGTAGAAGCCTTAATTGTAGCATCAGACATAGAGAATGGACACGCAACCCTACTACTATCATTAGGGTTACACAATATAGTCTAGGCCCGCAGCTAGTTTTTTAATGTCCCACGGCCCATTTTAAAAATACTATTACAAAAAAATTTAATTAAAGAGCAAAGAGGTGCAATGTAACGAGAAAACGATGCAATATTGACACGAATATCAAAAAGCTGCCATGCAGGCAGTTTTTTACATTAAAACTCTCATTGCTCTAAAAATTATAAATACTTATCGATAGATCTTAAATTAATCTAGAGATTTAGGCGTTGAAGGTAAAAATAATATATATATATATATATATATATGTATGCATATATGCATATATATGTATGCATTATATATATATATATATATACATACATATATATACATGCATATATATATATATATATATGTGTGTGTATATATACGTGTATATATATATATATATATATATATATATGTGTGCGTGTGTATATATATATACGTGTATATATATGTGTGTGTGTGTATATATATATACGTGTATATATATGGAAGTGTGTGTATATATGTATATATATATATATATATGTGTGTGTGTGTGTATATATATACGTGTATATATATGGGAGTGTGTGTGTGTATATATATATATATATATATATATATATATATATGTGTGTGTGTGTGTATATATATGTGTATGTATATATGCATATATATGTGTATGTATATATGCATATATATGTGTATGTATATATACATATATATGTGTATGTATATATACATATATATGTGTATGTATATATACATATATATGTGTATGTAAATATGTATATATGTGTATGTATATATGTGTATATATGTGCATGTATATATGTGTGTATGTATATATGTATACATGTGTGTATGTATATATGTATACATGTGTGTGTGTATATATGTATACATGTGTGTATCTATATATGTATACATGTGTGTATCTATATATATATATATACATGTGTGTATGTATATATGTATACATGTGTGTATGTATATATATGTATACATGTGTTTCGGTATATATATGTATACATGTGTGTATGTATATATATGTATACATGTGTGTATGTATATATATGTATACATGTGTGTATGTATATATATGTATACATGTGTGTATGTATATATATGTATGTGTGTATACATATGTATGTATATATATGTATGTGTGTATACATATGTATATGTGTATATGTATATATATGTGTGTATGTATAAATGTATGTGTGTGTATATATATATATATATATATATATATATATATATATATATATATATATATATATATATATATACATATATATACTATTATCATTTATTTACCGAATATATCACGGTATATATTTTTATCAAAGGAGGCTGCAATTAACCTCACAAAATAGATTTTAGGCCATATTTATCGTCCCTAATCATTAACATTATTATTATCATTATTATGTAAGTGTTCAGTTTTACATTTGTTCCTATTTCTATAACTTAGAGACTCCTTCACTAACCATAGTCTAAACAATCCTGCGGGGGAAGTACAGAAGATTATAAGTAAAGCTGGAATATTCCGCCGCTTGCTTATAATAACTGCCTCATTATCATGCTCGCCTCCTTCCCCGCCGCTTTGTGGGTGTGGCCAGACTCAGGTTTTTCTGTTGAGTGGATCAGGGGCGGCTCAGCCTCCTTGTCCATCTGCTGACCCATCTGGCCCGGCCCGGTCTCTGGCCAGCCCGGCTGGGCTTCTCTCGGTGCCCCTGTTGGCACGGGAACAAAGAGTTGTAGTCGGTGGCGGCACGCTGCGCTGTCCAAGGTGCTGTGAACGCGTGATCCGTTTCCTGTTGTCCCATTTGGCCTGCATGCACCTGCTCTGCTGAAGCACATAAACACATGGGCAATATATGATGCTGGCATTGGAAGCTCGCCAAAAACTGCTGCATCATTTATTCTAGAAAATGAAACTATAAACTAAGCTATTGTACTGTAAAAAATAGGGCTGTAAAGTTAACGTTAAAATAAGGCGTTAACTATATGTTCCTTTAACGCTGCAAACATTTTTAACGCACATGCGTACCGACTACTTTTTGACCCCCGATCCATTCATGGGGAAATTGACGTTCAGTTACTGTTGAGCCACAAGCTCGAAAATAGCGAGCAGAAATGCACAAATCTCTTGTCCAAAGCCATGACAAGTCGTTCTACCGGACGCGCTTTTCCGCTCGCAGAGAGGTGGAGCTTTACTTCCGTGTTAGGAGTACGGTTAAGTGCATAAAGTGTAGATTGTTATACGAACTGCTTTAGTAAAATGGGATAAAAACTCAGTCGAGAAGAAAGACTGTAAGCAGGAAGTCTAAAATCACTTTTATCGGAGACTTTCACGTCGTCAAAACATGTCAAGACACCTCTTCCCAAACCAATCACACGCTTCTGTCTTCATATTAATAGCACTACGCGTTACATCCAGTCTAACCACCAAAACAAAATGAAAAATTGTCTTGTATTTTGACCATGATTTGCCAAAGGTGTTTTGTAATGTAATATGTGACATTTCTACCTAAATAATTGTTTTCTGACAGATTGAAATAAGGTGTTTATTATTTTTTAACCTCTTCTGATTACTAGTTCACAATTACAAAATGTTTTGCAGGCTGAATATTACATTTTACTACCACATTGTCATGCACATACATATGAATATCATTAACTTCTAAAACACGTAATGTACAAATTATCAGAAGCATTTATTCAGGGAGGAATATCACAGGTTACATTTTCAAACATATTTGACAATGAAAACATGTTCATAACAATCCACATTAATTAATTATTAATGTGTGAAATTCGCATCATAACATGGTGTAGCTCCTCCTCTGAATGCAAGTGCCCCTACATCAGGAATACAAATTCTGTATTCCTGCAAAATACAAACTTCTGGCACTGCAGGTAATTGGTCGTTATTGTCATTAAAAACATGTTTATTTAGTTTTTGTGTTGACCTTTTAAAAAAAAAGTATGTTTCATTGAAGCAGACAAATTGTCCAGTGATGGTAATAAACACGTGAAAATGATCTGTATAGGGTACACTTATTAATGACATTTTTTCCTCTGTCTATAATTAATCATGACAATTTTGAGTGAAATTGCGATTAAATATTTTAATCGTTTGAAAGCTCGAGTACAAATACAAAACTATGCCTTTCAAGTTAATAATGATTAGGCCAAGATGCGATAAAAACAGGTCTTTAAGGTCATATTGTATTTATTTTTTGTGTACATTTTCCACTAAATTACTTAATCAAGATAAACATTTAATAACTGAACTTCTGCTTAAGTTGTGTAAAAATACAAACTGTAACATTGAATAAAACTGACTAATATTTTTGTGACAAATGCAAACTTTGGATTAACGCAAAATCGTGCTAAAATCTATCAAGTTTTCAGCACTACCTCAAATAATATATTAGGCTTCTATTTTTGTACAATTTTCTCCTACATTGTCATGAGTGATTCCAAGAACAGAGCAGCTGTCCAACATGCCGATTGAAGACTTTTATTGTTGCGTTCCTCTTCCTGCTTCCTGGGACAGCAGGCAGACAACACACCGCATCGAGCACTAGAGAGGAACCACGGCCGCTTTGATTAAAACAAAGCGGGCCTAATGACGTGTAAAATGGCGTGTAACCTTCGCACAATAGCCCTGGTGCACGTACACATGGTGGCATTAAAACTGAAATTTGGGTTTGCGTGTAAACTCCTCTCTGGCCAGACTTGTCAGCGGCGCTGGGAGGACTTCGCGGTCAGTGGGAGGTGACTATCCGTCAATCAGGAGCGTGAAGACAGGCTCCAGTGCTCTAATGGAGCTACTTTTCACGCTGCAGAGGGACTTGGAAATGCTCCCACCAAGTCCTTAATCCTACAGCTCGCCACGGCTCTATAAAGGGTTCATGCATTGCCTCTCTCCGTAGGTTACTGTGCCACGCCATGAAGGACCACATAGTCCGGGTGGCCAACGAGGCAGAGTTCATTCTGAATAGACAGCGAGCCGAAGATGTCCACAAACATGCTGAATTTGAGGTACAAATGATGGAAATGTACACGTTAAACGCAGTATTACCTGTGAGATTGGACTATTTTCCAGCAGCATGAGCCTCACTGTTCCAATGACACACTCCAGATTGCACTACGGGGCCCTTTTTTTTTGCCACTGAATATATTCTAACTTGTTGGTTTTAGTTTATTTAGTTATTTGGACCATGCAACTATATTCCGTTTATTCTTCTCATGTTCAGTTTCAGTTTATTTGGAACATGCATACAATACAACGTAATGCATCACAAATTTCCAGTTGTTTCATTACAGCATGTCCGAAAAGGAGTAGGAAGAAGCAGAGTTTTATTTAATCTTACCCCTTTTCATACCATAATAATTGTATCCAATTTACTTGTTCTCTGTAACAGAACAGTGAACAAATAACTAATACATAAATAGTATACCACAGTAAGCAAACAAATATTAAATACATAAATAATCTGTCTCAATAGAAAAAAAAAAGGGTGTAAGATGTTCATCATAATTCTTGTTCTGTGTACTTTGTGAACACTTGTAGTTTGAAGAGTCTCTCAAACTGAATCATATTGGTGCTTTGTTTGATTTCTTTGGTTAATCCGTTCCATAAGTTAATCAAACATACTGATATACTAAAGGTTTTAAGTGTTGTGCGAGCATACAGATGATTTAAATTAGATTTTCCTCTAAGGGTATTTATTTTTCTGCAGATTTATCAAGTTTTGGACAATAATTTTTTTATTAATTTTTTGTAATTTTTTTGTCCTGTCCAGCTTCTCAGGCAAACAATAGTTGATGTACATGCCTATATCGGCTGTTCAGATTTACTTTACAAAAGAGAAGTGTAGGATACGTCTCTTGTTGCCTTATTTGAATTTGACTTTATTAAATGTATTTATATTATCATTTGGTGCAGGAGAGGATAGAAAGAGAAAAAAAAAGGAAGACAGAGGGGGAAATTGTAGGGACAAGAGGGGGATTAGACAGAGAGACAAAAACAACAACAGCAAATACAACAATAACAACAACAACAATAGAACAACACCAGCACATACAATATGTACAAATATGATCGTAAAAGTGATAATAATAATACAGTATAGTAATGACAATGAGCATTTTTACACTAAAACCGGAGCAATACAAATACCAATAGAAAAATCGCTATTGGACAATTCAATTAATTATTGGATTATTATTTTGAAAACAAATGACATAAAAACAAAAACAGAAGTGCAACTATAATTGTTGTTTATTGTTTTTTTTCAATTGTTTTAATTATTATTATTATTATTTTTAATCTTATTTGTATTAACCTATGTGCTTTTTTTTAACACATTTAATTTGGTTTTAGTTTAGTTATTTGGAACATTCATACAATATTATATTGGAGTTCTTCTCATGTTTATATTTGATTACATTTTCTGCAGATGTATTATGGCTTGGACAATTCAACTAGTTATTAGATTATTATTTTCAAAAACAAATGATGAAATAAAAAAACATAAGTTTCACTTTAATTATTTATTGTTTTGTCAATGTTTTAAATTATTCAAATTTTGTATTTTCATCTTAATTTGTATTAATTTATGTGCTTTTTGTCACACAATTCACCACTATATACTTACAATGGGCTTAAATAGAATGTTTAGGTTCACTGAATAATAACAGTAATGATACTAGTAATATTACTAATATAAAAAAGAGGGGGAATATCCTTTCGATATTAGCAAAAAAAACAAAACAAGTAAGGGATTATATCAGAGAGTATGGGGTATGGGATTGTCTGATTGTGGCGGTTCGCTCCCTGTATGATCAGTGTCAGAACTTGGTCCGCATCGCCGGCAGCAAGTCGGACCCGTTTCCAGTGAGGATTGGACTCCGCCAAGGCTGCCCTTTGTCACCAATTCTGTTCATAACCTTTATGGACAGAATTTCTAGGCGCAGTCAAGTCGTTGAGGGGATCCACTTTGGTGGCTGCAGGGTTAGGTCTGCGCTTTTTGCAGATGATGTGGTCCTGATGGCTTCACCTGGCCAGGATCTTCAGCTCTCATTGGATCGGTTCGCAGCCGAGTGTGAAGCGACTGGGATGAGAATCAGCACCTCCAAGTCCGAGTCCATGGTTCTCGCCCGGAAAAGGGTGTAGTGCCTTCTCCGGTTTGGGGAGGGTACCCTGCCCCAAGTGGAGGAGATCAAGTACCTCGGAGTCTTGTTCACGAGTGAGGGAAGAATGGATCGTGAGATCGATAGGCGGATCGGTGTGGCGTCTTCAGTAATGCGGACGCTGTATCGATCCGTTGTGGTGAAGAAGGAGCTGAGCCGGAATGCAAAGCTCTCAATTTATCATTCAATCTACGTTCCCATCCTCACCTACAGTCATGAGCTTTGGGTTATGACCGAAAGGACAAGATCACGGGTACAAGCATCCGAAATGAGGCTCTCCCTTAGAGATAGGGTAAGAAGCTCTGCCCTCTGTGAGGAGCTCAAAGTAAAGCCGCTGCTCCTCCACATCGAGAGATGAGGTGGTTCAGCCATCTGGTCAGGATGCCACCCTAAACACCTCCCCAGGGAAGTGTTTAGGGCACGTCCGACCGGTAGGAGGCCAAAGGGAAGACCCAGGAAACGTTGGGAAGACTATGTCTCCCGGCTGACCTGGGAACGCCTTGGGATCCCCTGGGAGGAGCTGGACAAAGTGGCTGGGGAGAGGAAAGTCTGGGCTTCGCTGCTTAGGCTGCTGCCCCCGCGACCCGACCTTGGATAAGTGGAAGAAGATGGATGAATGGATGGGATTATATCAGCTTGCATTGTATGAATCCTGCGGCGTGTTTACTTGTGCAAAGCACAATTAGCACACAAGGTTGGTCTTTTCCTCTATTTTTAGTCAAGTCATTTTGCAAAAGATAAACATTTTAAGCTAAAGGATAAGCAGAACTTGCAGCTACACAACATCTGAGCACACAATAGTACACAAGCTAGACATACGTTATAGGTGTCCTCAATGAAACAATATTGCTATTTAAAATGTCAAATTTGTCAATACAAACAAGTATCAAAGTTGCATATTAGAGCGTGTTCAGATATATCCAGTAACACATGTGTCCGCATTGTTTAATTTACTGTGTCGTGAGCTTAACTTCATGAATTATATTGACAATTACCACTACACTTCAACCTAAAGACAACATAAGTCCATTCCAGACGGTTATTAATAAATAGGTTAACGATCTTCAGGTCTACTGTTGTTTTCTGACTAATTTCACTTAATCAAGCCTTTTCTGACGTTCCACACTATAATATATTACAAGTATGTTTGATTCCTGCTGATGCCATCCATATCAGATCAATATCGGTTTCGTACTGGAAGTGGAAAAAGTTGTATCCCTACTCATAAGTATAACAATAAAATCACAATGACTAATAAAAAGAAACACCTTAAAAATGTTATACTGAACATTAGGGCTTTGAAGGTTTGGACACCACACGATTCAAATCGATTCCATTCTTGGGGGGTAAAGATTCGATTCAGAGTTGATTCTTGATTCAAAACGATTCTCGATTCAAAATCAATACTTAATAACATTGGGTGCCTGTTCTAGGATTAACTACCTTCTTCCACAATATAGATGAACAACTCTGATTAATTTTTATTTTACCTAAAAGAAATCTGGTTTTGTCAACAAACCCCGTTTCCATATGAGTTTGGAAATTGTGTTAGACGTAAATATAAATGGAATACAATGATTTGCAAATCCTTTTCAACCCATATTCAATTGAATGCACTACAAAGACAAGATATTTGATGTTCAAACTCATAAACTTTATTTATTTTTTTTGCAAATAATAATTAACTTAGTGTTTCATGGCTGCAACACGTGCCAAAGTAGTTGGGAAAGGGCATGTTCACCACTGTGTTACATCATCTTTTTTTTTAACAACACTCAATAAAAGTTTGGGAACTGAGGAAACTAATTGTTGAAGCTTTGAAAGTGGAATTCTTTCCCATTCTTGTTTTATATAGAGCTTCAGTTATTCAACAGTCCGGGGTCTCCACTGTCGTATTTTACGCTTCATAATGCGCCACACATTTTCGATGGGAGACAGGTCTGGACTGCAGGCGGGTCAGGAAAGTACCCACACTCTTTTACTACGAAGCCACGCTGTTGTAACACGTGTCTTGGCATTGTTTTGCTGAAATAAGCAGGGGCGTCCACGATAACGTTGCTTGGATGACAACATACAGTATGTTACTCCAAAACCTGTATGGACCTTTCAGCATTAAAATGTACCTTCACAGATATGTAAGTTACCCATGCCTTGGGTACTAATACAACACCCCCATACCATCACAGATGCTGGCTTTTCAACTTTGCACCTATAACAATCCAGATGGTTATTTTCCTCTTTGTTCTGGAGGACACCACGTCCTCTGTTTCCAAATATAATTTGAAATGTGGACTCGTCAGACCACAGAACACTTTTCCACTTTGCATCAGTCCATCTTCGATGAGCTCGGGCCCAGCGAAGCCGGCGGTTTTTCAGGGTGTTGTTGATAAATGGGTTTGGCTTTGCATAGTAGAGTTTTAACTTGCACTTACAGATGTAGCGACCAACTGTAGTTACTGACAGTGGTTTTATGAAGTGCTCCTGAGCCCATGTGGTGATATCATTTACATACTGATTTGTGTTTTTGATGCAGTACCGCCTGAGGGATCAAAGGTCCATAACATCATCGCTGACGTGCAGTGATTTCTCCAGATTCTCTTAACGTTTTGATGATTTTATGAACCGTAGATGGTAAAATCCCTAAATTCCTTGCAATAGCTCATTGAGAAATGTTGTTCTAAAACTGTTTGACAATTTGCTTACAAATTGGTGACCCTCGCCCTATCCTTGTTTGTGAATCATTTAGCTTATCATGGAAGCTGCTTTTATGCCCAATCATGGCACCCACCTGTTCCCAATTAGCCTGCACACCTGTGGGATCTTCCATGGAAGTGTTTGATGACTTTTCTTCAACTTTATCAGTATCTATTGCCACCTTGCTGGCATCAAATTCTATAGTTAATGATTATTTGAAAAAAATATATATTTATCAGTCTGAACATCAAATATGTTGTCCTTGTAGCATATTCAACTGAATATGGGTTGAACATGATTTGCAAATCATTGTATTCCGTTTATATTTACATCTAACACAATTTTCCAACTCCTATGGAAACGGGGTTTGTAATAAAATTCTACCCAAACATTTAATTAAGTCAAATACAAATGAGGCAACAAGATGAGATGGCGACTTGTCCAGGGTATACGCCGCCTTCCGACCAAATGCAGCTGAGATAGGCTCCGTCACACCCCGCGACCTCAAAAGGCACAAGCGGTAGAAAATGGATGGATGGATGGAGAAGTATCCAACATTTCTCTTTTCTAAAGTAAATCTGTACAGCAGACACAATGATTAACATTGGGGGTGTCAAACGTACGGCCCGTGAACAGGTTTTACCCGACCCGCGTGGCGAGAATTATCATGAGCTGTTTTTTTTACGAAAGAAACTGCTGTTCTAAATGTGTCCACTGTGTGTCACAGTAGCAATTCTGTTAGGCAAGCAAACGGTGTATAGCGGGGCCAAGCAAGAGATACACAGTAAAGGGTGACTGTGGCTCCTCCTCCTCGACCCACATGAAGCTTAAAACCTGCCGTCTTATGTCTTCTACTTCGAACACATGGCCACTTGACACCCTCGTTGCCCCAAAATGTCTCTGTCAAACACAAGAAAAGTCTGTTTACAAGAAAAGTGTGTGTACAAATCTTTTGAATAGATTTTTCCTCTGTTTCTTATGGTTTGTTGAGTTAGCGCTAGATTGATACATGGACATGACAAAGGAGGTATTTGATACCTAGAAGAGTTTACATGTTGTGTTTTTTGTTCAATCTCAGAAAGACTGTGACTTAAAGTTCAATCCAGGCTTTGTAGATACACTCTTCCGTCCAAAGGCAAAACCCAGTAACTCAATTTTGGTCAAAACTGAGCTGATAATAATTTTGGAGTTCCTAGGTGATATGCTTTACATTAGTGTATGCGATATTGTAATTTGTTCCGTAAGTAAGCTGTCATTGCAACTACCACATAACCGCGTAGATACAACAGAAAAACCTAGTATCTCAAGGGACCAATTGGAGCTTCTTTGTCAGTCGCCTTATTGTCTTTAATAAGACATTTGCACGAATGGGGGCCGACGGTCCACCTGATTATGTGATATTATGGCACGAGGGGATATTTGGAAGATGGGCCCAGGACGTTGCAAGCACCTTCATTAAATGTATTGTTCTTGATTCTTCCCCTTGCATACTCTTTTGGGCAGATAACTGTGGAGGTCAAAATAAAAACTGGACACTGTACACGGCTCTTGCCCAATGTGCAAACGCAGAATGGGGCCCACCCGAGATTGTGATATAATATCTAGAGAAAGGGCACACGTTCATGAGAGCAGATTCAATCCATGGCTCAATCGGCAAGAAAACGAAAGCTCCAGAAAACATCTATACGTTTGATGACTTTGTAGATCTTTGTAAGACAGCATTTAGATAGATTGGTTTTCCTTTGTTTTCTTCAAAATCAGCTGGAAGTGAGTTACTAGGTTTTGCCTTTGGACGGGAGCACTGGGACGAAGTCCAAGCTCATTGTGTTTTTGAAGCTGCACCACTTTCCTCAGAATTTTCAACAAACTTGAAGTGTTTTGTCCAGAGGATTTGTTGTGATTTTTAAGTTTTTAGAATGTGCTGGTTTTATTTTTGGCCAAAGCGAAACAAAGAAAACAACCTGGTAGTGTCTTTATTTTCAAGTTATCATGCCATGATTTTACCATTTCGGCCCACTTGGGAATAGATTTTCCTCCATGCGGTCCCCTGAGCTTTGACACCCCTGATCTACATCAACTAGATGATTTGTCTGAGTAGCTGGACAGGACTTATTTAAAAAAAAAAGAAAGTCGTAATCGATTTTTTGGATCAATTAAAAGTTGTTACAAGAAATAATCAAATTTCATTGGAACAGTTTTTTTTTTTTTTTTTTTTACACCCCTACTGCAGAGTTTCTTATCATTTTCCGAGCAAAGTCACATTTTTTTCATTGAAAAAATCCGAAGGCACACCATCAGCGGAAAACATAAACAAATTAAACTCAGCAGCCGTAATTGACCATAAAAAGTTGTTCTTGCAATTCTTGGATATGAATTTAAACCTTCATCGACCATGCATCACTATAACTCGTCTCAAAGTAGACGTACTGTCTGTCATGGCCTGTCACATCACGCCCTGACTTATTTGGACTTTTTTGCTCTTTTCTTGCGCTCCTATTTTGGTGGCTTTTCCCTGTAGCGGTTTCATGTCCTCGCACCTGCTTTGTTTTAGAAATCAAGACTAATTAAGTTGTTGCTATCCTTTGATGATTCATGTCCGGACATACTTTGTGGACGCCGTCTCAGCTCCACACGCTGTAAGTTTTTGCTGTCGTCCAGCATTCTGTTTTTATTTACTTTGCTGCCAGTTCAGTTCTAGCTTCCCTAAACTTCAATGCCTTTTCTTAGTGGCATTCTCCTTTTGTTCACTTTTGATTTAAGCATTAGATACCTTTTAACCTGCACTCTGCCTCTCGCTGTCTGCATATTGTTTTTATAACAAAACATGTTCCTGACATCTACAAAGCAGTTCGTTACCTGCTGCCACTTACTGATATGGAAGAGTATTACATGGTTACTCTGCTGCACTCTAGACTGCACCGACACTCAACAACGCCACATATGCGGAATATAATTACTGGATTGCAAAAAATATTTTTAACCCAATTAGGTGAAATTACATAATCTCAGACGGCACACCAAACTGTATCTCACTGCACACTAGGCCAGTGGTTCTCAACCTTTTTTCAGTGATGTACCCCCTGTGAACTTTTTTTTAATTCAAGTACCCCCTAATCAAAGCAAAGCATTTTTTGTTGAAAAAAAAAAGAGATAAAGAAGTAAAATACAGCACTATGTCATTAGTTTCTGATTTATTAAATTGTATAACAGTGCAAAATATTGCTCATTTGTAGTGGTCTTTCGTGAACTATTTGGGAAAAAGATAAAAAAATAACAAAAAACTTTTTGAAAAATAAACAAATGATTTAATTATAAATAAAGATTTCTACACATAGAAGTAATCATCAACTTAAAGTGCCCTCTTTGGGGATTGTAATAGAGATCCATCTGGATTCATGAACTTAATTCTAAACATTTTTTTCACAAAAAAATACATCTTTTACATCAATCTTTATGGAACATGTCCACAAAAAATCCAGCTGTCAACACTGAATATTGCATTGTTGTATTTCTTTTCACAGTTAATGAACTTCAATTCATATTTTGTTGAAGTATTATTCAATAAATATATTTATAAATGATTTTTGAATTGTTGCTATTTTTAGAATATTTAAAAAAAAATCTCACGTACTCCTTGGCATACCTTCAAGTACCCCCAGGGGTCCACGTACCCCCATTTGAGAACCACTGCACTAGTGTACCGCGGCACAGTGGTTGAAAAACACAGCCCTACTGAACATGCTATCCAACTCTTACTGTTCATGTTAAACGATGTTGGGCGGCTTGTCCAGGGTGTACCCGCCTTCCGCCCGAATGCAGCTGAGATAGGCTCCAGCACCCCTGCAACCCCGAATGGGACAAGCGGTGAAAAATGGATGGATGTTACATTTAACAACATCCTTTTCACACTTGCACAATTTTACATGAACGAAAAACAGTAGGAAGAAGCACAGTGTATTTAAACATTTCTCACAGTATAATAAAGTGAAATTCCTGTTTGTAAAGAGCAATAGCAACAATATCTGTTTTAGACTTAGAGACTTAGTCTTCCTTTTTATTGTCATTCAAATTTTAACTTTACAGTACAAAAAAGAACAACATTTCTTTGCATTAGCTCATGGTAGTGCAGGATAGAAAAAGCAAGTAAAAAGCCATAGCAACAATATCTGTTTTAATGAAGCATTCAGGCAAAAAAGACAAAAAATAGGTTTGTGAATATTCATAATCTTGCTTTTATGATTTTTTTTTTAATACTTCTGAAGCCACAAGAGTGAAAACCACAAAAAAGTCAGCATGTGTCTTCAAGCCACACAAGGTTTTAGCGGATGTGAATATTTGAAACACACACACACACACACACACACACACACACACACACACACACACACACACACACACACACACACACACACACACACACACTCACGTGCAGGGAGTCACCTCTGTTAGCAGCTTGTACACGTTGGAGTGATGAGTTTCTTATCTGGGAACAGCAGCCATCCTCAAACAGTTGCTTGATTTACAGTTGCGGAGGATCCTTGACCTGCTAGATAAAGTGGAGGAGACGCTGAGATGTGCAATGTCAGAATGAAGGTTCTGTCTGCCAACACTTTATTATCCCCCGCCATACTTCGCCAAGATTGAAGATCCAGGGCGCACATGAGACGTTTGAACAATTAAGGCGGTGTCAAGGCGACGCGTCATGCGCTCAAAAGTGATATTTGTCACGTGGTCGCTCGCGCAGATTGAGTTACCTGCTTCATGAGGAATATGTTGGCGTATGAAATGTGACAGATTTCGAAATTGACGCAGGAAATTCAATTAGCTCCCGGCTTCTGTTAGCAAATTAGATTTTGAATATTAGCTCGCCTCCCTCCTCCTCGTCCCTCTGGGGGTCGCTTTGTAAGACAATCCGATTGCAGCAGCAAATATATGGAGTCTGTCTGCATTACTTTTAGCCAGAGATGCTGCAGATGTGCTTTTTTTTGGTTTAGTTTGTTCGTTACTTCCAAGAACATTACATGTTGGCAGCTGCACATTTTAACATGTCAGAAAATGAGGAGGAAGAAGCAAAGCGTATTTAACCCTGACCCGTTTTTCATTTCCTGTTTTTAACCTACAAACCTCGTTTCCATATGAGTTGGGAAATTGTGTCAGATGTAAATATGAACAGAATACAAATCAGTTTCAACCCATATTCAGTTGAATATGCTACAAAGACAACATATTTGATTTTCAAACTCATAAACTTTATTTTCTTTTTGAAAATAATAATTAACTTAGAATTTCATGGCTGCAACACGTGCCAAAGTAGTTGGGAAAGGGCATGTTCACCACTGTGTTACATCACCTTTCCTTTTAACAACACTCAGTAATCGTTTGGGAACTGAGGAGACACATTTTTTATGCCTCTGAGTTGGAATTCTTTCCCATTCTTGCTTGATGTACAGCTTAAGTTGTTCAACAGTCCGGGGTCTCCGTTGTGGTATTTTACGCTTCATAACGCGCCACACATTTTCGATGGGAGACAGGTCTGGATTACAGGCAGGCCAGGCTAGTACCCGCACTCTTTTACTATGAAGCCACATTGATGTAACACTTGGCTAGGCATTGTCTTGCTGAAATAAGCAGTGGCGTCCATGGAAACGTTGCTTGGATGGCAACATATGTTGCTCCAAAACCTGTATTTACCTTTCAGCTTTAATGGCGCCTTCACAGCTGTGTAAGTTACCCATGCCTTGGGCACTAATACACCCCCAAATCATCACAGATGCTGGCTTTTCAAATTTGCGCGTATACAATCCGGAAGGTTCCTTTCCTCTTTGGTCCGGAGGACACGACTTCCACGGTTTCCAAAAACAATTTGAAATGTGGACTCGTCAGACCACAGAACACTTTTCCACTTTGTATCAGTCCATCTTAGATGAGTTCAGGCCCAGCGAAGCCGACGGTGTTTCTGGCCGTTGTTGATTAACGGTTTTCGCCTAGCATAGGAGAGTTTTAACTTGCACTAAAAGATGTAGCGACCAACTGTAGTTACTGACAGTGGGTTTCTAAAGTATTCCTGAACCCGCGTGGTGATATCCTTTACACACGGATGTTGCTTGTTGATGCAGTACAGCCTGAGGGATCGAAGGTCACAGGCTTAGCGGCTTATGTGCAGTGATTTCTCCAGATTCTCTGGACCCTTTGATGATATTACGGACCGTAGATAGTAAAATCCCTAAATTCCTTGCACTAGCTGGTCGAGAAAGGTTTTTCCCTAAACTGTTCAACAATTTGCTCACGCATTTGTTGACAAAGTGGTGACCCTCGCCCCATCCTTGTTTGTGAATGACTGAGCATTTCATGGAACCAAATTTTATACCCAATCATGGCACCCATTTGTTCCCAATTAGCTTGCCCACATTTGGGATGTTCCAAATAAGTGTTTGATGAGCATTCCTCAACTTTATCAGTGTTTATTGGCACATTTCCCAACTTCTTTGTCACGTGTTGCTGGCATCAAATTCTAAAGTTAATGATTTTTTGCAAAAAAAATTGTTTTATCAGTTCAAACATCAAATATGTTGTCTTTGTAGCATATTCAACTGAATATGGGTTGAAAATGATTTGCAAATCATTGCATTCCGTTTATTTTTACATCTAACACAATTTCCCAACTCATTTGGAAACGGGGTGTGTACATCACTGATTTTCATAGTGTGGTACAAAGGCTTCACCTAGTGGTACGCCTAAGAATCACTGAATTAAGAAATTCAAATACAGTGTTACTGTTCAAACTGTTTGTAATGTTACAGTGCATGCAAAAGTTTCTCGTGCTCACGAGATATTTTTACCGTGAACACAAGAAAACACATCTAAAAAAATATTTTCCCTATGTTTCATGTGTTCACAGGAAAACATCTTGTGTGCACAAGATACATAACTCGAAAAATGTTTTCCCCCATGTCCTTTAAGGGCAGGGGTCTGAGACACGCAGCCCGCAGGCCAATTGCAGCCTGCAATACCTTATTTTGCGGCCCCCACCTTAATATGAAAGTTTAATGTTAGTGCAGCCCGCAAGTTTTATATTAATGGCGCTTGACTGCGTTGTGTGCGGAGCTGAAGTAAGATACCAATCACGCTGTGGTATATGGCTCTCGAGGGCCGAACATTGACGTCACTTGCGTGATGCAAGCAGAGAAACGTTTTGCCGCTTTTCCACTAGACCCCCAGACGCTCTTCCTCCCTCGCTCGCTCGCTCCCTCAAGCTCTCTCAGTCACCATGTGTGTGTGTCTCTCTCGCTGCCTCCCCTGGCGCCGCTGTAATAGTCGTAGCCGGGGAGACAAGCAGCCCGATAGCTTCCGTAGCACTCCGCCGAAGGATAGAGCGACAATACAAAACTGTGGTGCATTGGACCCCAGCGCTGATACTCCGACAGAGATTCGCTGGGCAAATTGGACATGTAACACGTTAGTCGTGATGTTAGCCCGTTTGGGGCTAATTGTGTTACCGTAACTGAAAACTCCACGGCGAATATATAGGAGGAAGCATATTTTACTACGTTAGGTAAGCCTCACTTAAAATCTGATCTAATTGGTTTCACATATTCTGTCCACTTTGACAACATTTGCTAAAATTGATCAATGGCAACACTGAGGCAATGCGATGGTTTTTCCATAATGCAAATGTGTACAATGTCAACCCATTCCTCGACTGTAGGTGACTCTACATCCAGCCATTTTTTTTGTGATAAGCTACGCATTTTTAGGTTCATCAAGTTTAGAAACATGGACCCTTTATTACACAAAACACTTTCTTCAAAACAACGCAAGAGCCAGGAATGTCTGCAAAATATTTCATGTGCATGCTCCGTTACCTCCCTGTATTGAAGACGAGAGTAAATGTAAACAGCAGCAGCGCCGCCCAATGAAGTTATCGGCTAATGTCCCTCCACAGTGCAAAGCTGCTTCTAAGTCGGCAATTCTCTCTTCCATGGCAGCAAATATACATTTATAACAAATGAAGGACGGGAACATGCTACACTACACATCGAAGAAAGATACAATAAGCCATGCTAACCGGCGCTAACAGCTAAAAAAAGGTTCACAGCGGTGGGCGGATCGCCACAAATGTCGATAGTAAGGATACCAAATATACTACAGTGATTAGATCAAAATCACTAAATCTTTATTGTTTTGTTTACAAACTCAGGATATAAGTTCCTGGACACAAAAGGACTTTAGGAGCAAAAAAAATTAAAACATATTAATTAGAGCCAATAGTAGGAAATCATTTAAGTATTGTGTTGATATTGTTACACCACAATCTTATATTTTTGTGGGATTATAATTGTTACCAAAAATGGTATAATATAATTGTCTTGAACATTTTCAATATCAGTATTGGTATGACCATTTGTAATATTACCCAAAACTAATGTAAAGTATTGGAACAACAGGAAAATAATTATTACGTTTCAACACAAGTGTAGCTAGAAACTTGTTATAGATGAAAATAAATAGCCTTTAACAGTAAATTAGTATTAGTATATTGTATTATTAATAAAAAATACAACAGGAAATTCCTAATATTACTGCATATGTCAGCAGATAAATTAGAAGCCTCTGAAACTTGTTTTAAAATGGCATTATTTATATACTAAATAAAATATTGTTTAATAATACATTTCAAACCATATTGTTCTTCCCTAGCTGCTGGGGGGTTCTTCGTGAAATTGTATAATAGGGTCCCAGAATGTGTTGCTGCGACGCTGTTCTCAAGACATTAAATCGATTGCAGCTGGACTGTTCAGTTTGTGTTGGGTGACGTTTGTTGTACTCATCGGAGTAGTCTACATCAGGTCATGCTCACAGACTCAGATTAAACAGATTTAGTCTGAGCACCAGGTGCCCAGGTACTATGGGACCCATTTTTTATTTTTATTTCATGGGGTCCCTGGCACCCCATTTTGAAAATTCCTAGCGCCAACACTGATGGAGTATTGGTGCGTGCAAAACAGCAGCAGGCGGCTGTGGCCTGCGGGCCGTTTTTAATACTAATGAAATATCTTCCCGGGGGCCATAGATAATTAATTTGCAGTCCGGATCTGGCCCGCGGGCCTTGACTTTGACACCCCTGTTCTACAGCATTTATCAGTAGCCAGCGAAAGAAAATATTTTTGATAAGACGACGTAAACGGAGGGGGTGTGGCATGTTATTGAATTTTGCATTACTATTTCCATCCATTCATTTCCTACCGCTTATTCCCTTTTGAGGTCGCGGGGGGCGCTGGCGCCTATCTCAGCTACAATCGGGTGGAAGGCGTTGTACACCCTGGACAAATCGCCACCTCATCGCAGCATTACAATTTTAATGATAATGTTAGTAAATTACTTAAAAAAGGTGTAAAATTGGATTAAATTGGACACAAAAAGCCAACCAAATGAAGTTGGAAGATGAGAATAAATGCAGGAAATGTAGTCTTGATTTTAAGAATTTTTTTCATGCCGAGAGAAATGTTCCTCTTTTTTTTGGGTCACGTTTCCTCTTTTTTTCTCAGAGGGTGCTCGCATGCCTGTGTTTGACTTTAGTGGCATATTTTCCCAAAAAGTTATTTCAGGTAATTTCATTCAGACACACTCATTTAAAATCAAATTTAAAACATTTGTATGCTCGTACAACACATAAAACCTTCAGCATATCAGTATGTGGAATTAAATTATGGAACGGATTAACCAGAGATTTCAAACAAAGCACCAATATGATTCAGTGTACAAGACTGTTCAAACTACAAGTGTTCACAAAGTATACAGAAAAAGAATTATGAAGAACATCTTGAACTCTTTTTTTTTTTCTTTTTTTATTGAGACAAATTATTTTTTAGCCTGGGTTCGATCGAACCCTAGGGGTTAGGTGAGTCGGCCTCAGGGGTTCGGCGGAGGTCCAAACACACCCAACTCATTGTGTAAATACAAACTTCTCCCAATCAGTTTATTACGGATACGGCAACAGTTGACTGATTTGCAGGTGTGTAATTTGTTGTGAGTTTATGCACTGTTGGTTATGTTGTTTGAACAAGGTGATGTTCATGCACTGTTCATTTTGTGCACCAGTAAAAAAAAAACCATGGTAACACTTCAGTATGGGGAACATATTTGGCATTAATTAGTTCTTTATTAACATGCAAATTACTAACATATTGGATCTTTACTAGTCATTATTAAGTACTTATTAATGCCTTAACTTATTAACCCTAACCCTCTAACCCTGACCCTAACCCTAACCAAATAACTCAAAATTAAGTATTTGTCACTTAGAATATGTTCCCCATAATAAAGTGTTACCAAAAACATATAACTTTGTCTTGAATTTGAAAAAAAAAAAACATTTTATTTTTCACTAATGAAGGGTTCCGTGAATGCGTATACGAAACTATTGGGGTTCGGTACCTCCAACAAGGTTAAGAACCACTGATTTAGGTATTTAATATTTGTTTGCTCACTATGGTTTATTATTTATTTATTTATTCACTGTTCTGTTACAGAGAACAATCAATCCAATCCAATCCACTTTATTTATATAGCACATTTAAACAACAAGAACGTTTCCAAAGTGCTGCACAGCCATGTTAAAAACAATATTAAAAAACAATATTATGCTCCACCAACGACTGAATAAAAACAAAAAATAAATTAATATAAAACCAATATAAAAACAATATAAAATTAAAGCTGCAAGCAGCGTTGGTCGGGTCCGCTTTGGCTGCTGCCCCTGCTACTCAAGCCCTGGTCTTAGTCAGACCTACATAGAGGTTTTTGTTTCATGTCTCTACGACATTCTTAACAGTAGTTACAAGTAATTTTGTCTGTGTTTTTTCCTAGGGGCCGCTAGAGCGCAATTTTGATTTTGGGGTTTGGTTTTTTATCAGATGGCAATTTTCGCCAGACCTGATGTGTGTGTAAAATTTGGTGAGTTTTGAAGCATGTTAAGGGGGTCAAAATACAGATCGCCGTTTCTGGATGTTGTTGATAAATGGCTTTCGTTTTGCATAGTAGAGCTTTGACTTGCACTTTGAAGCATTTTAAGGGGGTCAAATTATAGCTGAAAGAGGCAAAAATTACATTTTATAGGAAACTTTGCGCAGGGGTTCTTTGAAGGCGCGTAAAATCAAAACCGGCACAGTAATCAAAACTCTTTCAATAAATCTTAATCAGAAGGGTTCAAACTCTCTCCTGTGCGAGTTTCAAGCCAAAACGACAAACGCGCTAAGAGGAGATAACGTTTGAAAAAAAGGTGACTGGTGTTTACAAAACTTTTATTTTGAAGGGGTAATTTTTAACTTCCTGTTGATTTTTGCTGACGGATGTCAATTACTAAAATGTAGGTCTAAGTGAGCCCTACATAGAAGTTTTTGTTTCATGTCTCTCTGACATTCCTACTGGAGGTTACAAGCAGTTTTGTCTCTGTTTTCTTCCTAGGAGCAGTTTTTTCTGTGTTTTATTCAAAAATTGCGCTAGAGCGCAATTTTGAGTTTTGGGGTTTGTTTTTTTCATTAGATCACAATTTTCGCCAGTCCTGATGTGTGTGCCAAGTTTGGATAATTTTAAGCCTTTTAAGGGGGTCAAATTACAGTTCAAAGAGGCAAAAATAGCATTTTTTTTCAAAATTTAGCTTTGAATGGGTTTTTGCAAAATGTTTGTACATTTTGGCCCTAGAAGGTAAATTTATGAAATCTAGGTCTAAGTCAGGACTACATAGAGGTTTTTATTTCATGTCTGTACGACATTGCTAACGGAAGTTACAAGCGGTCTGTTTTTTTTTCCTAGGGGGCGCTAGCGCGCGACTTTGATTTTTGGGGTTTGGTTTTTTTTACTAGATGGCAATTTTTGCAGGTCCTCATATCTGTGTCAAATATGGTGAGTTTTGAAGCATGTTAAGTGGGTCAAATTACAGCTCAAAGAGGCGGCGGAATAATAATAAAGAAAGAATAAAACCTTACAGTTTCAATAGGGTCCTTTGGCCCTCTGGAGTCCTTTTGCAATGGGCCTGGCGGACCCTAATAAATATGATTAAAAACAATTTTAAAGGGTAAAATCAATTAAAACAGTAAAATATAAATCAAAGTGTATAAAAAAACACAGAGGACAACAGAGGATAGAGGAGAACAAGGAAATAGGATAAAATTGCTAAGGTATGAAAAGGGGTAGGATTAAATAAGCTTTGCTTCTTCCTACTCCTTTTCGGATGTGCTGTAATGAAACAACTGGAAATGTGTGATGCATTACATTGTATCGTATGCATGTTCCAAAAAAAACTGAAACTGAACTGAACATTATTTTAGTTTGATACCAAGTCTGGTCGTACGGTCGTTGTTTTTTTTTTGTGCACCATTTAGCATAAAGAAGCAAGGTTCCATTGTTGCAGGGAGAGTTCCTAGAGCAAATATACCATCTTATTTATTTACCGCTTGCAGTACAGCACAACAGAGGAGTGATATGTAGCGCTCTCCCATCCCTGACAGCTGATGGTCCTTGTGGCTCTATTATAGCATTCTCCTCCCTCGTCTAATAGCCGCGTCCACGCCGCCTAGCAGGGAGCCTCATCTGTCCTCGGACTGCCTTCACGCGCCCGCCATGATTTACTGCGCTCCTCCGAGGGAGGCGGAATATATCTCCGGGCTGTCCGCTAATATCGCCACGCACTCAAGTGTGTTGACTGAAGCCGTGACATCCGTCAGCGTGACAAACACCACGCGCTCTTCGTTATCACCGCTGTCAGACCTGGCTTCCCCGCATAAGTTTATTTGTTTTTAAAAAGCAATAAATACTGTGTTCCTTCTCTCTGTGTCATTGAATCAGTCCAACTGCGGGCAGTACGCCGCTGAGAGGAAAGAGGAGGAGAAGATGTGCGACCACCTGGTGGGCGCCGCCAAGCACAGAGACCACGTGACGGCCAATCAGCTGAGGCAGAAGATCGTCAACATCCTCACCAACAAACACGGCGCCTGGGGATGCTGGGCCGAGGTGAGCCGCCCCACAGCCCGGCTAGAAGTTAGCTGAAACTCGGTTATAAGGCGAAGCTGCTCGTTAATGTCGTTTTCCCACAATCCAAGAGGGTCGAGGCGAGGTCAGCAAAACGCAATTACAGTGCGGGTCAGCCTTATCCCCACGGGGGCGCCTGATTGGCCGTTCATCCCACAGTTTGCCTTGGAGGGGGGGTGAGGGGGTTTCTGTCCAGGCATTCGTTGACCTGCTCGGCAACACACTCCAGCACCTGGTGGTGGTTTCAGCCTCGACCCCCACCCCAACCCCCGTGGGTCCTGTTAGAATAAGCGCTGGATCCACTTCTCCGGCTCCAGGCAGCCGAGGGGAAAGATCAAGGAAAGACGGTCCTTCTGGACAAACTGATTTATCCTTGCGTTATCAGCGCTGTACGTCTTCATTTTTTGGTGGAGTTTTACTGCGA
>NC_084628.1:19010413-19015413 GCF_033978795.1 Nerophis ophidion
TACTAAAATAAAACCAACAACACTTACATTTCACTATTTGAGTAACCTTTGTTCTTCCATTTGCGTACTGGCGATAGTCACTTGCCGTCAGGTGCGCAACACCACATAAATCGTTGGCCGATCAAAAAGCAACCCCATAACGCTATAGCCAACATTCACCAGGAGATGGTGACAGACAACATAGAATCACTCTATTACAGACGGCTTCGCCATGGCTGTAACTTCCTCGTTCTTCTGCTTCGTCTCCTTGTGTGTGCAGATTTTTATTAAAATCCGTATATGTTGTAACGTGATTGGGCAGGCAAGCTGTTTATATAGTGGGAAAGCGGGCATGAAAACAGGCTGTCCCCACTCAGGTCCGCATGGAGCTCGAGGGGGCGTGGCCTCCAGCTCCACTGAATTTCGGGAGATTTTCGGGGGAAATTTTTTTTCCGGGAGGTTTCCGGGAGAGGCGCTGAATTTCGGGAGTCTCCCAGAAAATCCGGAAGGGTTGGCAAGTATGTTTAGAAGTGCTCTCCTTCTGGTCTATGTATGAAATAACAAGTGTGTGTAAGAAATTTAAATGCGCCACCCCTGGCCAAAATTTATTAAAAAACATTAAATAAAAATGTACAGTATATAGAGACATACTGTAATAACTTGAATTACAAACAAAAAGCAATCTTTATCTCACAATGTGGCAATATTTTTCCTATACAATTTGGAACAGTTTCTCATATTCTTTCTGTTTCTGTCACATTGCAATATTTTCCCGTAAAATTATTACTTTTGTATGTAAAATTATTACTTTTTAATGCAAAATGGTGACATTTGTCGTTAAATCCTGAGTTTTATCACTATATTGCCAATTTTTTTTGGTGTTCTCGTAAAACAGTGAGATTTTTCTGAGTAAAGAAAAATTCCGATTATCATTACGATATTGCCTGAATGTTAGTTTTCTAATAAAATTCTGACTTTTGCCGTGTAATATTATGACTCTTTTCATAAAATTGTCAAAATGTTAAGCTTTTCTTGTAAAATCGCGACTGTTATTGAGGAACACTCCAACTTTTACCATAATATTGCACAAATGTTCAGTTTTTCTTGTAAAATTTTGACTTTCGTTAAATACAATTCCGACTTATTATAATACTGCCAAAATCCTGAGTTTTTTTTGTGAAGTTGTGACCTTTTTTTTCATGAAATTCCGACTCATTTTTCTCAACAAGTCTTTTTATATGTGCATAGTATGTTTATAATATTAATGTTGTAAATACACATCTTTATATATCTCGAAATGCTGGTCCTACACAGGTCGATCTTAAGTAGGTAACGAATACAAGAGTGTGTGTGCATGTGTGTGTGTGTGTGTGTCTGTGTGTGTTTCCGTGTGTGTGAGTGCGTGTGTGTGCGTGAAGAGGCAGAAAGCTTAGCTGTAAATGTTTATTTTCACTCTAATGCACTGATATTCCGGTGCCTTCCACTCTTAAGTACTTCCCCGGGATATTTATCATTTCTCTGATGAATGATAAACAAAGAGGTTTTTGGACGTATTGATCTTTCCAGTCCAGCATGGCAAACATCTGCAGGTGTTCTGTCTTCCGACATAAAAAAAAAAAAGTCATCACGCAGAAACAAGCTGGCTTTGTACTGCTGCCTGGTCATGTGACCCGAGTGAAGACGAAAGCAGATCCGTCCCCTCCGTGGCGCGTTAGGTGACGCTCCATGATGAATGTCCCCCCAGTATGGAGTCGGCATAGGAAAATCAATAGCCCTCAAATTGAAACAGTATAGGCTTGTATTGATCCGCCGCGCTAAATCAAAACGAGGAGGCTTTTATACGTCTGGGCGCGACAGCTCCCTGCTCGGTAATGACACACTATCAATTTTGGCTTTGCACTGATAAATCAAGTTGAAAATTGGATGTCAGAGCGTTTTTTTTTTCCTTGGAAGGAGGGATTTCCCTCGCCCTCCTGTCCCCGCTGCTGTTGACCTCTGACCTACCGCTGGATTATAAAGTTGAGTCTGGTCCAGAGTGAAAGTAGACGTCAAGGCTGATGAGTCCATCAGAGAGCAAGCAGGAAGGAGAGCGGCTTGAGTGCGGAAGTCCTTCGAACAGATCATGCAATGACAAAACATTAGGTACACCTGCGCTTCACACGGAGTACAGTAGGACCTCCATTTTTGTGAGTAATATCTTCCAAAAGGTCGGACGAAAAGTGAATTCTAAAAAAAAAAACCTCAAAAAGGAATGTACCCCCAATCATACTGTTTCAGACCCCAAAAAATGTGTATTTTAGTGAGAACATATACAGTATATACTTTTAAATGATGAATGAACATTTAACTTTTACCTGCATTGAAAACACTTGTTGTGCCTCTCCCTTTTCGTACTTTTCTACGACTTCCTTCCTGAATCCAATATTGCCTGGATTGTTTGGATCATTAAATACGTGTGGTGGTCAAGCCAGCATCTGTTCTCAATGGGTAGAAGCCTTTCTACAAGAAAAACGCCTTATGCTGGCGGAACAGTTTCCTTGAATTGCCGCAGGTTATATAGTATGCGCCTGCCTTGAATTACTGCCGGGTTAATGGAGGAGGCTGATTGCAATACTGGTCATTTGAAATTGCATAAAGGGAAGAAGATTCAGAGCTATTCAGTAGGATTTAAGGTCCACGCTTACATCACACTCAAATTCTTACCGCATGCCTTTGGTAAGTGCCGGAGTGAGAAGGGGTTTTAAAATAATTAGTGCATGCTTTCTTTAACCGCATGCCTTTGGTAAGCGCAGGAGTGAGAAGAGGTTTTAAATTAATTAGTGCCCCAGCTGCAATTCAAGGAAATACGGTATTTTCAATTCAATAGACTGCAAAGACAAGATATTTAATGTTCTTGCAAATAATCAGCATCTTATAATTTAATGGTAGCAACACATTGCAAAAAAGTTGTGACAGGGGCATTTTTACCACTGTGTTACATGACCTTTCCTTTTAAAAACACTCAGTAAACATTTGGGAACTGAGGAGACCAATTTTTGAAGCTTTCCAGGGGGAATTCTTTCCCATTTTAGCTTGATGTACATCTTAAGTTGTTCAACAGTCCGGGGTCTCCGTTGAGGTATTTTAGGCTTCATAATGCACCACGCAATTTTAATGGGAGACAGGTCTGGACTACAGGCAGTCCAGTCTAGTACCCGCACTCTTTTATTATGAAGCCACGCTGTTGTAACATGTGGCTTGGCATTGCCTTGCTAAAATAAGCAGGGGCGTCCATGATAACGTTGCTTGGATGGCAACATATGTTGCTCCAAAACCTGTATGTATCTTTTAGCAGATGTGTAAGTTACCCACGCCTTGGGCACTAATACACCCCCATACCATCACAGATGCTGGCTTTTGAACTTTGTGCCAATAACAATCCAGATGGTTATTTTCCTCTTTGTTCCGTAGAACACGACATCCACAGTTTCCAAAAACAATTTGTATTTTGGACTCCTCAGACCAGAGAACACTTTTCTACTTTGCATCAGTCCATCTTAGATGAGCTCGGGCCCAGTAAAGCCGGCGCCGTTTCTGGGTGTTGTTGATAAATAGCTTTCACTTTGCATAGAAGAGTTGTAACTTGCACTTACAGATGTAGAGACCAACTGTAGGTTGCTGACAGTAGTTAAAAGAGAAGCTAGCAAAATGTAAGCAAAACCAAAAATAATTAAGTTTTTTACCGAAGGCAGCAATCATAAATTAATCTTTCAGCTCATACACAATGTCGACATTTATAGTTATGTTTAGATAATGTTCTGGAAAAATTTGGTACTTGTAATCGGCACGTTCCAAAGCAACAAACGCCGATGTAGACGCAAAGTTAAATCATGAAATGCAACTTTACCCACGCGAGCAAAAACGATGCATATTTATCGGGGATAGTCTTGATACCAATTTCCTTGACCCAGGCACACAAACAAGTTTCCATCTGTTCTGTCGTGCAGATTGACGTCTGGAGCAAAAAAAATGTTTGATATGACTGGGTACTCCATCGACAAATAAGCCTTTATCACTCAACAAATCTGTTTTTTGGGGGGGTTTTTTTAAGTATAGAGATCTATTCCATTGCGTAGTTGGATTTTTTGCTTTTATCTGCTTTTTGCAGGACTATATAGGTCCCTTGTGTACTCAGTGTGCATGCTGCTTGTTGTACAATAGCCATCTTTGCTTAGTTGACCACCACTAGTTTTCACTTCCGGGAAGAAATCACTTGTCGGAATACAAACAATAGCGTACTTACATCTGTCTTTTGCCCCATGGTGGACTATTTTACATTCGTACTTAATCAAAACAAAGCACAGACACACAGTTGACAACCCATATAAATCTTTGCTTAGGCACTTGTTTCCGTGCAATGATATACAAGCAAATAGACTACAGTAAACCCTTGATTATCGCTGCTAATTGGTTGCAGGACTGACCATGGTAAATTAATTTCCGCAAGGTAAAAATGATCAAATTTGAATCAAATATTTTCATAGCTAGATCATTAAATACATGTTAAGTTCCTTCCCAGTACGGTCGTCAACATTATGGTGGCCCTCTAGACATGAAATAACACCCACATAGTCACATTTACACTCATGGACCGTATTTTTCCGACGAAAAGGCACACTTAAAATCGTTGTTTTTCCCTCAAAACTCGACAGTGCGCCTTATAACCCGGTACGTCTAATGTACGGAATAATTCTGGTTTTGCTTACCGACCTCGAAGCAATGTTATTTGGTACATGGTTTAATGATAAGTGTGACCAGTAGATGGCAGTCAAACAATGGAGACACTATGATGGCATGGCAATATGACTCAAGTAAACAACACCAACATTTTATATGTTCCATTGAAAATATGGAACATTACACACAGCGCTTAAAAATCTATCAACATTTTTTAGTACGTCTTTTGTAAGCTATGAAGCTGTACCGCTTGATGGATTGTCGGCACATTAAACATATGAGTATTATATTGGTGTGTGTATAAG
>NC_084628.1:19020413-19027913 GCF_033978795.1 Nerophis ophidion
CAAAAACCGACATCAATCTCTTAAGGATATCACCACATGGGCTCAGGAACACTTCAGAAAACCACTTTCACTAAATACAGTTGGTCGCTACATATGTAAGTGCAAGTTAAAGCTCTACTATGCAAAGCGAAAGTCATTTATCAACAACATCCAGAAACGCCCCCGGCTTCTCTTTGCCCAAGATCATCTAAGATGGACTGATGCAAAGTGGAAAAGTGTTCTGTGGTCTGACGTGTCCACATTTCAAATTGTTTTTGGAAATATTCGACATCGTGTCATCTGGACCAAAGGGGAAGAAAACCGTCCAGACTGTTATCGACGCAAAGTTGAAAAGCCAGCATCTGTGATGGTATGGGGGTGCATTAGTGCCCAAGGCATGGCTAACTTACACATCTGTGAAGGCACCATTAATGCTGAAAGGTACATACAGGTTTTGGAACAACATATGCTGCCATCTAAGCACTGTCTTTTTCATGAACACCCCTGCTTATTTCAGCATGACAATGCCAAGCCACATTAATCACGTGTTACAACAGCGTGGCTTCCAGACCTGTCTCCCATCGAGATGTGTGGCACATTATGAAGCGTAAATTACGACAGCGGAGACCCCGGACTGTTGAACGACTGAAGCTCTACATAAAACAAGAATGGGAAATAATTCCACTTTCAAAGCTTCAACAATTAGTTTCCTGAGTTACCAAACGTTTATTGAGTGTTGTTAAAAGAAAAGGTGATGTAACACAGTGGTGAACATGCCCTTTCCCAACTTCTTTGGCACGTGTTGCAGCCATGAAAAAAAAAAAGTTTATGAGTTTTAACATCAAATATGTTGTCTTTGTAGTGCATTCAATTGAATATGGGTTGAAAAGGATTTGCAAATAATTGCATTCCGTTTATATTTACATCTAACACAATTTCCCTATTCATATGGAAACAGGGTTTGTAATACGTACATTAGGCACACTGTCGATTTTAGTTGTGCCTTGTAGCCCGGAAAATATGGTATTTGAATTTAACTGCATCTTAGTGTTGCTATAAAGTCAACGAAAAACAAAAATGATAAGTTAATCATTGGTATTTGTGTAACATTTTACATTTCTGTTTGAGTTGTGAACTGTACAACGTTAAAAGTTGCTGCATTGATTACTGAGTCAGGTGAACTTTGATCCAAAGTGCTTTTCTTCGCGGCATTTGTTTGCCCGCGGCTTCTCAGGTGCTAATTATAGCAACATATCCAAGTTGTGTTTAAAGAGAAAGAAAAGACAAAACGTGCCTTTGTTCTGGTCTGTGTTCACATGAGGGGGGCCTCACTGACAGCTGACGGAGGATCCTCCATCGGCGAGCACAGCAGACCTTAACCTCGGCTGACTGCTCTATTGATTGTCAACATTTCTTCTGTTTAATTACTTTTTTGGCGCGTAGACCAGAGAAGGCAAAATGGAAGCGTCTATTGATCTGCGTTAAGGCGCTGGAGCGGTTCCTTCCCTCGGCTGGCGGCAACTTTCATCTCTCACGTGTGACGAATGGTAACAATCTCGCTGTGGATAATAACTGTTTTTTTCTGTCGGGGTTCACGTTTAGGGGCCATCCATTCTCATCCACAAGCACGGGCTGTGGGGGGGGGGGCGCCAACGCGGGCATCTGGAACCTCAGAGGTTCATCATCTTGACCTGAAGAAAGAAAGCCAAGGGTGGAGCTTCAAAGTAGAATACAACTATAATGTCCATGCTTTATTCCAGTCTTCATTTTGGCAGCAGTTTTTAATATATGTATAGTCCTATTTTAGTCATTTAAATTAATTTTTTTTTTAGCCTAATAAAATTGCAGTCAATTTTGTCGACTAAAATGTAAAGTATCACGCATCTTTTGAAGTTGTCTTTCTACTATTTTTATTAAGGTTATTGCAGAACATCTCAATAACTACCGTATTTCCTTGAATTGCCGCTGGGGCGCTAATTAATTTAAAACTCTTCTCACCCCTGCGCTTACCAAAGGCGTGCGGTAAAAGTAAGCATGCGCTAATTATTTTAAAACCTCTTCTCACTCCGGCACTTACCAAAGATTTGCAGTAAAAATTTGAGTGTGATGTAAGCTAGGACCTTAAATCCTACTGAATAGCTCTTAATCTGCTTCCCTTTATGCGGTTTCAAAATACCGGTATTGAAATCAGCCTCCTCCATTTTGAAAATGATGACAGGGGAAGTGTCACTCGTGACGTCACAAGTTTGACCAGGCGGTAATACTAAGCATGCGCTAATTATTTTGGGAAGCAATATTTGACCCGGCAGTAATTCAAGGCAGGCGCATACTATATGCCCTGCGGCAATTCAAGGAAATACGGTATATTAACAACAAGACTAGCACTGCATGTAAATGTAAAGTAATTTTCACATTAACCTTACTGTGTTATTATTTTAGCTCAAATTAAGCTTTTTTTTTCAAATGTTCAATAATATATGACTAAAATGGTCATAAGAAGTTTTATCCTATATTGGGTATTACTACACTGTGCGTGTTCAATTGGTATCTTGGCCACTGTCCCATTTCAGTACAGGAACATGTTATAAATCGAGAATATATGTATATATATTAGGCAGGGGCGTAACGGTACACAAAAATGTCAGTTCGGTACGTACCTTGGTTTAGAGGTCACGGTTCGGTTCATTTTCGGTACAGTAAGAAAACAACAAAATATTAATTTGTTGGTTATTTATTTACCAAATTTGTAAACAATGGCATTATCCTTTTTCCATGGTGAACACTATAATAATTTTGCCCACGTTAATCAACATTAAACTGCCTCAACTTGTTGCTCAGATTAGATAAAATGACAAAACTTTTTTTCTACATATAAAAAGTGCAACATAAAGTCAACTCATCATGCTTAATTTACTACAGCATTTGGGAAGCCTGTAGTTGATTTTTAATATGTAAATGTTATATTTTTGTCAACATGTGATAGCAGGGACCCTGCCTTTCAAAACTAGGCTGCTACATTACTAATGATTAAGGTAATTATAGCTGAACAAATAGTACAATAGCAATAGGAGAGACTATTTATACCTGAACACCATGGGGTTCAAGTGAAATAACACACAGACAGGGTTTTGCTGACCCTGACACACACGCACGCACTCAAGCACACACAGCAAAATGAGTTAACGTTACACTAAAAGCTAATTAGCCTTCACCTCAAGCCAGGACTGCGAGTGAGCTAAGCTGCAGTTTGTTTCTAGAACGTCAACGGGCTCATAGTGATGTTAGTAGTAGTTGACTACTGGGAGGTGCGTATTATAATTTGGGGAGAGTACGCTGCTACGCACCTATCTGCTCGACGCTGAAGCATTGACGACATGCGCTCTGAATACGCACTGTTGATTGGATGTTACTGCTTTGAATACGCACTGCTGATTGGCTGTAATCGCTTGTATGTAACCAATCAGATGGTTGTGTGGGTGGGACAATGCTGGGTGTGAGACAGAGGCAGAAGAAGCAAAGCAGCTTGTTAAGACTTTAGATTAGAAACTTGTTCAGTACACCCCTGTACCGAACCGAAACGGTTCAATACAAATACACGTACCGTTACACCCCTAATATTAGGGTATTAGTGTAGTACTGATACCAATGAATCATATTCGGTACTATACCACCCCTGAAAAGAATGTAAACAAACGCCATTGGTGGATCTACACCTAACATCCACTTTAATAATACCAAGTACAAGAGTGTGTTTAGTCAATACCACTGTGATTAGATCTATATTTTTTGGCATCACAACATCTTTTTATTTTTTTATTATTTGTATTATGTTTATAAACCTCAAGATATATGTCCCTGGACACATGAGGACTTAACCAATGTATGATCCTGTAACGACTTGGTATCCGATTGATACCCAAATTTGTGGTATCATCCAAAACTAATGTAAAGCATCCAAACAACAGAAGAATAAGTGATAATTACATTTTAACAGAAGTGTCGATGGAACATGTTAATAGAGAAAATAAGCAGATATTAACAGTGAATGAACAAGAAGATTAATAATTCAGTTTCTACAATTTGAAGCGCATGCAGACGTAGATAAGGCTGCTTTCATTCGAGCTACTGCCATCTTGTGGAGCTGATGCAAAACTACATCAGGAAGTTGCCTACAGCCACAGCTGTTAATGCATACTGTATGTGTTTATTTTTAAACCTGAGACCTTGGTAGTAGATTTTTAAATCTTTTTTTCGGGACCATCACACTGGAAGTCTGTAGAACAGACGAAAGCGTTAAATGGCATTTTTACAGTATGCAGTGTTGTACACAATTGCGGGGTACATTGTGGTGGTCTACAATAATGCATTTGTAGTTTGCCATTGAATGTGGAATCTTCGTTTTGTGTATAAATGTTGTGTGTTTTTGCATGTTTGAAATATACTTTTATTGTTTTTACTGTTTTTAACTTATACAGTGCAACCCCTCCATTTGCAAACATTTAGATTGAGCCAAATATGTCTTTGTGTGCGAACGCTTCGTTCATTCTGTTTGTGTCCCGCCGGTAGCCATCTTGTGCCGCAGGACGCAACATTTTTGGGGAGGCGGAGCCCTCCCCGTCGCTTGCTGCACAGTCCACTACTGGTCACTTCTCAGCGATTTTGACAAGGTAGCCCATCTTGCTAATTCAAAATTAGTCCGAAGAAGACAACACCACACCAAGGAGGGAATCGCTGAGGAGTTAAATAAATAATAACAATAAAAATAGTTGGGAGTTGATCAACTGCGCTCGCCCACAGCAAGTTTTAATTTTGATGAGACTAGACTTTTGTGGAAGAATATTACAAGGTAGACCTATATTACAGAGTGTGTGCACCTCTTCCAAGAGCGCACACAAAAACAAACACACACACACACACACGGCCCCTTCCCCCTCCTTTCTCGTCAGCTTCTCATTTGCCAATGTTAATGTAAGTGTATTTTACTTTTTTAGATATTCATTATAGTAATAACATTAAGGATAAGGATGTATGTGATTTCTGATCGTTTGTGAGGGCACCAAGGGACTTCTGTGTTTTTGCACATGTTGGAAGAGCAGCGGATACAGAGGACAGTTCAGATTGTCGTTGTTTTAGCCCGTTAATAACGAGGAAGTTTTCCCTCTTTTTGTTATGTTTGATATGCAGTACTGTACAAAACTTTGTTGTCCTCCAAGTGTACAGACCTGCTCTAAAATATGGACATGAACCCATTATTCATATTTACCGTATTTTTCGGATTATAAATCACTCCAGTGTATACTTCCTACCGGCTGAAAATGCATAATAAAGAAGGAAAAAAAACATATATACGTCACACTGGAGTATAAGTTGCATTTTTGGGGGAAATTTATTCAATAAAATCCCACACCAAGAATAGACATTTGAAAGGCAATTTAAAATAAAGACTAGTGAACAACAGGCTGAATAAGTGTACGTTATATGACGCATAAATAACCAACTGAGAAGGTGCCTGGTATGTTAACGTAACATATTATGGCAAGAGTCATTCAGAAAACTATAACAAATACAACATGCTATACATTTACCAAAAAAATCCATCACTCCTAATCGATAAATCCGATGAAATCTTCTTCCTCGATGTCGCTTCTAAACAACTCTGCCAACTCCAAAGGTATGCGCCGCTTCCTCTTGTCGTTTTCTGCTGCATATTTCACTACGTCCAGCTTGTAATCTGCAGTACATGATTTCCTTTTCGGTGCCATTTTTGTTCAGCCCTTCTCAGTTTTTATAAGTTACCGTCAACTTTGAAATTATCCATATCGATAGCTATGGCAGTAGCATATAGCATATAGCATATAGCAGTTAGCATCCCATGACCCACATTCCACTTCTGCGATGACCCGCCCCCGCTGAATTCTTATTGGTTGACGTGTGTGTGACGATTGCTGACATTTTCTTCGTCTCTTCCGCGAATGATATAAAAAATATTATTTGATATTTTACGGTAATGTGTTAATAATTTCACACATAAGTAACTCCGGAGTATATGTCGCACCCCCAGCCAAACTATGAAAAAAACTGCGACTAATAATCCGAAAAATACGGTACATTGGTTCTCGTGGAGAAATGTGCTTCACTAAACAAACTTCTTGTTTTATGCACCCTATTCAAGAACCGATTACGTTTGTAAATCCAGGTTCTACTGTACTACTTTCTGTCCCCCAAAGTCCTCCAGTGCATGAATTTGCTCCTGACTTCTAAAATTTTTTTCCCCACTGGGCCGTTGTTGACCTTGAACACACCGCTAATTATTCCTGCATGGAGGGCCGCTCACCGCAATCATTTTTTCCAACCAAGCTGAAATGGAGCTGGCGTATCAACCGCGCCACGTCAAAAGATGGCGTCTCGCTGAGTGAGTTCGGCTCTTGATCGCTCATGTGATGGCGTTCATCCGTCTTCACCGGACGACTGGCCTTCACTTGTGCGGACCTTTTTTTTGTCCGCGTCCAATCGCCACTCGTCACTGCGCTCGTACTCTACGGACAAAAACGTCAGCGCCATCATGGCCGCTGCGGCGTTGAGCGCGGCGATGATAAGTAATGCGCGAGTCAAAGTGAGGAAAGCGTGCGTGTGCCCCGCCGCCATAATGTGATCATGATGTGGTAGAGTCTCTTCTTACTTGGCAATCAACACGTGACATGAGATCAAGCTGCATGGCTTTTTAAAGAGGAAACTACCGACTCTTTGTTTTCTTTTTACTGGACACTTTGAAAGCAGCTCATCACCATGTGGCTGCCAGCTTATACCACTTAGCTGCACCGTGGAAAACAAACAGCCCTTGCTTTTGGTTGACAGACAACGTTTTTGCGTCCCTCAATGTCTTGTGCTCGCAGAGGAATGACTTTCATCGTGTGATGACATGAACCAATATTTACTTAAGCGCTGTTGCTCTGAACGCTGGCCAGAATTTTCTCTCTTGTTCAGTTTTTCTTATTTCCTGATGACAAACCGCGAAAAGAAACAAGCCAGTAAGCATTTTTTTTTGCATCTTTGTGTGTATATATATATATATATATATATATATATATATATAATGTATGTACTGTATGTGTATATGTATGTATGTGTATATATCTATGTATATATATGTATGTATATATGTATATGTATATACAGTATATGTAAGTATATATATGTGTGTATATATATATATATATATAAGTGTATATTAGGGCTGCAAATCTTTGGGTGTCCCACGATTCGATTCAATATCGATTCTTGGGGTCACAATTCGATTCAGAATCGATTTTTTTTCAATTCAACACGATTCTCAATTCAAAAACGATTTTTTTCCGATTTAAAAGGATTCTCTATTCATTCAATACATAGGATTTTAGCAGGATCTACCCCAGTCTGCTGACATGCAAGCAGAGTAGTAGATTTTTTTAAAAAGCTTTTGTAATTGTAAAGGACAATGTTTTATCAACTGATTGCAATAATGTAAATTTGTTTTAACTATTA